>NC_086446.1:806797150-807042150 GCF_028390025.1 Pseudophryne corroboree
TCCCCAAAGGGCTAGTGGGTCCTGTCTTCATTAGGAGCATTCCCTGTGTGTCTGCTGTGTGTCGGTACGTGTGTGTCGACATGTATGAGGACGATATTGGTGTGGAGGCGGAGCAATTGCCAAATATGGGGATGTCACCTCCTAGGGGGTCGACACCAGAATGGATGCCTTTATTTATGGAACTACGGGATAGTGTCAACACGCTAAAGCAGTCGTTTGACGACATGAGACGGCCGGACAATCAATTAGTGCCTGTCCAGGCGACTCAAACACCGTCAGGGGCTGTGAAACGCCTTTTGCCTCAGTCGGTCGACACAGACCCAGACACAGGCGATGACTCCAGTGGTGACGGTGACGAATCAACCGTATTTTCCAGTAGGGCCACACGTTATATGATTTTGGCAATGAAGGAGGCGTTACATTTAGCTGATACTACAGGTACCACTAAACAGGGTATTATGTGGGGTATGAAAAAACTACCTATAGTTTTTCCTGAATCAGAAGAACTAAATGACGTGTGTAATGAAGCGTGGGTTGCCCCTGATAAAAAGCTGATAATTTCAAAGAAATTATTGGCATTATACCCTTTCCCGCCAGAGGTTAGGGAGCGCTGGGAAACACCTCCTAGGGTGGACAAGGCGCTAACACGCTTATCTAAACAAGTGGCGTTACCCTCTCCTGAGACGGCCGCACTTAAAGATCCATCAGATAGGAGGATGGAAAATATCCAAAAAAGTATATACACACATGCAGGTGTTATACTACGACCAGCTGTAGCAACTGCCTGGATGGGCAGTGCGGGGGTAGTTTGGTCAGAATCCCTGATTGAAAATATTGATACCCTGGACAGGGACAATATTCTACTGTCGTTAGAACAAATAAAGGATGCATTTCTTTATATGCGTGATGCACAGAGGGATATATGCACACTGGCATCACGGGTAAGTGCTATGTCCATTTCGGCCAGAAGAGCTTTATGGACGCGACAGTGGACAGGCGATGCGGATTCAAAACGGCATATGGAAGTTTTGCCGTATAAGGGGGAGGAGTTATTTGGAGTCGGTCTATCAGATTTGGTGGCCACGGCTACAGCCGGGAAATCCACCTTTCTACCTCAAGTCACTCCCCAACAGAAAAAGGCACCGACTTTTCAACCGCAGCCCTTTCGTTCCTTTAAAAATAAGAGAGCAAAGGGCTATTCATATTTGCCACGAGGCAAAGGTCGAGGGAAGAGACAGCAACACGCAGCTCCTTCCCAGGATCAGAAGCCCTCCCCGGCTTCTACAAAAGCCTCAGCATGACGCTGGGGCTTCTCAAGCGGACTCGGGGACGGTGGGCGGTCGTCTCAAAAATTACAGCGCGCAGTGGGCTCACTCGCAAGTAGATCCCTGGATCCTGCAGATAATATCTCAGGGATACAGGTTGGAATTAGAGACAGATCCACCTCGCCGTTTCCTGAGGTCTGCTTTACCAACGTCCCCCTCCGAAAGGGAGACGGTGTTGGAAGCCATTCACAAGCTGTACTCTCAGCAGGTGATAGTCAAGGTACCTCTTCTGCAACAAGGGAAGGGGTATTATTCCACTCTTTTTGTGGTACCGAAGCCGGATGGCTCGGTAAGGCCTATTCTAAATCTGAAGTCCTTGAACCTGTACATAAAGAAGTTCAAGTTCAAAATGGAGTCACTCAGAGCAGTGATAGCGAACCTGGAAGAGGGGAACTTTATGGTATCCTTGGACATCAAGGATGCGTATCTCCACGTTCCAATTTACCCCTCACACCAGGGGTACCTCAGGTTCGTTGTACAAAACTGTCACTATCAGTTTCAGACGCTGCCGTTCGGATTGTCCACGGCACCTCGGATCTTTACAAAGGTAATGGCCGAGATGATGATTCTTCTTCGAAGAAAAGGCGTATTAATTATCCCATACTTGGACGATCTCCTAATAAGGGCGAGGTCCAGAGAACAGCTAGAGATGGGATTAGCACTGTCTCAAGAAGTGCTAAAACAGCACGGGTGGATTCTGAATATTCCAAAATCCCAGTTAATGCCGACAACTCGTCTGCTGTTCCTAGGGATGATTCTGGACACGGTTCAGAAAAAGGTTTTTCTCCCGGAGGAAAAAGCCAAGGAGTTATCCGAGCTTGTCAGGAACCTCCTAAAACCAGGAAAGGTGTCTGTACATCAATGCACAAGAGTCCTGGGAAAAATGGTGGCTTCTTACGAAGCGATTCCATTCGGCAGATTCCACGCAAGAATTTTCCAAAGGGATCTGTTGGACAAATGGTCAGGGTCGCATCTTCAGATGCACCTACGGATAACCCTGTCTCCAAGGACAAGGGTGTCTCTTCTGTGGTGGTTGCAGAGTGCTCATCTATTGGAGGGCCGCAGATTCGGCATACAGGATTGGATCCTGGTGACCACGGACGCCAGCCTGAGAGGCTGGGGAGCAGTCACACAAGGAAGAAACTTCCAGGGAGTATGGACGAGCCTGGAAACGTCTCTTCACATAAACATTCTGGAACTAAGAGCAATATACAATGCTCTAAACCAGGCAGAACCTCTGCTTCAGGGAAAACCGGTATTGATCCAGTCGGACAACATCACGGCAGTCGCCCATGTGAACAGACAGGGCGGTATAAGAAGCAGGAGGGCAATGGCAGAAGCTGCAAGGATTCTTCGCTGGGCAGAGAATCATGTGATAGCACTGTCAGCAGTGTTCATCCCGGGAGTGGACAACTGGGAAGCAGACTTCCTCAGCAGACACGATCTTCACCCGGGAGAGTGGGGACTTCATCCAGAAGTCTTCCACATGCTGGTAACCCGTTGGGAAAGACCAATGGTGGACATGATGGCGTCTCGCCTCAACAAAAAACTGGACAGGTATTGCGCCAGGTCAAGAGATCCGCAGGCAATAGCTGTGGACGCGCTGGTAACGCCTTGGGTGTACCAGTCGGTGTATGTGTTTCCTCCTCTGCCTCTCATACCAAAAGTATTGAGAATTATACGGCAAAGAGGCGTAAGAACGATACTAGTGGTTCCGGATTGGCCAAGGAGGACTTGGTACCCGGAACTTCAAGAGATGATCACGGAAGATCCGTGGCCTCTACCTCTAAGGAGGGACTTGCTTCAGCAGGGTCCCTGTCTGTTTCAAGACTTACCGCGGCTGCGTTTGACGGCATGGCGGTTGAACGCCGGATCCTAAAGGAAAGAGGCATGCCGGAAGAAGTCATTCCTACTTTGATTAAAGCAAGGAAGGAAGTAACCGTGCAACATTATCACCGAATTTGGCGAAAATATGTTGCGTGGTGCGAAGATCGGAGTGCTCCGACGGAGGAATTTCAACTGGGTCGATTCCTACATTTCCTGCAATCAGGATTGTCAATGGGTCTCAAATTGGGATCTATTAAGGTTCAAATTTCGGCCCTGTCGATTTTCTTTCAAAAAGAATTGGCTTCAGTCCCTGAAGTCCAGACCTTTGTTAAGGGAGTGCTGCATATACAGCCTCCTGTGGTGCCTCCAGTGGCACCGTGGGATCTAAATGTGGTTTTGGACTTCCTAAAATCTCATTGGTTTGAACCACTAAAAAAGGTGGATTTGAAATATCTCACATGGAAAGTGACCATGCTTCTAGCCCTGGCTTCTGCCAGGAGAGTGTCAGAATTGGCAGCTTTATCTTACAAAAGCCCATATCTGATTTTCCATTCGGACAGGGCAGAACTGCGAACTCGTCCGCATTTTCTCCCTAAGGTGGTGTCAGCATTTCATCTGAACCAGCCTATTGTAGTGCCTGCGGCTACAAGTGACTTGGAGGACTCCAAGTTACTGGACGTTGTCAGAGCATTAAAAATATATATTGCAAGGACAGCTGGAGTCAGAAAATCTGACTCGTTGTTTATATTGTATGCACCCAACAAGATGGGTGCTCCTGCGTCTAAGCAGACGATTGCTCGTTGGATCTGTAGCACAATCCAACTTGCACATTCTGTGGCAGGCTTGCCACAGCCTAAATCTGTAAAGGCCCACTCCACAAGGAAGGTGGGCTCATCTTGGGCGGCTGCCCGAGGGGTCTCGGCATTACAACTTTGCCGAGCAGCTACGTGGTCAGGGGAGAACACGTTTGTAAAATTTTACAAATTTGATACTCTGGCTAAGGAGGACCTGGAGTTCTCTCATTCGGTGCTGCAGAGTCATCCGCACTCTCCCGCCCGTTTGGGAGCTTTGGTATAATCCCCATGGTCCTTTCAGGAACCCCAGCATCCACTAGGACGATAGAGAAAATAAGATTTTACTTACCGATAAATCTATTTCTCGGAGTCCGTAGTGGATGCTGGGCGCCCATCCCAAGTGCGGATTATCTGCATAAGTTGTACATAGTTATTGTTAACTAATTCGGGTTATTGTTAAAGGAAGCCATCTTTCAGAGGCTCCGCTGTTATCATACTGTTAACTGGGTTTAGATCACAAGTTGTACGGTGTGATTGGTGTGGCTGGTATGAGTCTTACCCGGGATTCAAAATCCTCCCTTATTGTGTACGCTCGTCCGGGCACAGTACCTGGCTGGAGTCTGGAGGAGGGTCATGGGGGGAGGAGCCAGTGCACACCACCTGATCGGAAAAGCTTTACTTTTTGTGCCCTGTCTCCTGCGGAGCCGCTATTCCCCATGGTCCTTTCAGGAACCCCAGCATCCACTACGGACTCCGAGAAATAGATTTATCGGTAAGTAAAATCTTATTATACCTTAGCTGGCAAAAGGAATACATCACATATAGCTCCAGGGCTATATGGATGTATTTTTTCCCCTGCCATTTTACACAAAAAAGCGGGAGTTAAGGACGTCGTGAAGGGGCGGGGCCTATCTCCTCAGCACACTGGCGCCATTATTCCCTCACAGCTCCGCTGGAAGGACGGCTCCCTGATTCTCCCCAGCAGTACTGCATCTGATTCAGGGTAAAAAAGAGAAGGGGGGGCATTTTGGCAGCAAATAACTAGATTAACAGCAGCTATAAGGGATTAACACTTATATAAGGTTATCCCTGTATATATATAGCGCTGGGTGTGTGCTGGCAGACTCTCCCTCTGTCTCTCCAAAGGGCTAAGTGGGGTCCTGTCCTCTATCAGAGCATTCCCGGTGTGTGTGCTGTGTGTCGGTACGCGTGTGTCGACATGTATGAGGAGGAAAATGAGGTGGAGGCGGAGCAGTTGCCTGTGTTAGTGATGTCACCCCCTAGGGAGTCGACACCTGACTGGATGATTGTGTTTAAGCAATTAAGTGATAATGTCAGCAATTTACAAAAAACTGTTGACGACATGAGAAAGCCGGCAAATCAATTAGTGCCTGTTCAGGCGTCTCAGACACCCTCAGGGGCCCTAAAACGGCCGCTACCTCAGTGGGTCGACACGGATCCAGATACAGATACTGCATCTAGTGTCGACGGTGACGAGACAAACGTAATGTCCAGTAGGGCCACACGTTACATGATCACGGCAATGAAAGAGGCATTAAACCTTTCTAACACTACAAATACCTCAAAGGCGGGTATTATGTGGGGTGTGAAAAAACTGCCAATAGTTTTTCCTGAGTCTGAGGAAATAAATGAGGTGTGTGATAAAGCGTGGGTTTCCCCCGATAAAAAACAGCTAATTTCTAATAAGTTATTAGCACTATACCCTTTCCCGCCAGAGGTTAGGGCACGGTGGGAAACACCCCCTAGGGTAGATAAGGCGCTCACACGTTTATCTAAACAAGTAGCGTTACCGTCCCCTGATACGGCCACCCTCAAAGAACCAGCTGATAGGAGGCTGGAAAATATCCTGAAAAGTATATACACACATACTGGTGTTATACTGCGACCAGCAATCGCATCAGCCTGGATGTGCAGTGCTGGAGTCGCATGGGCGGATTCCCTGACTGAGAATATTGATACCCTGGATAGGGACAATATTCTGTTAACTATAGAACATTTAAAGGATGCATTGCTATATATGCGTGATGCGCAGAGGGATATTTGTACCCTGGCATCAAGAGTAAGCGCAATGTCCATCTCTGCCAGAAGAGCATTATGGACCAGACAGTGGTCAGGGGACGCAGATTCCAAACGGCACATGGAAGTATTGCCGTATAAGGGGGAGGAGTTATTTGGGGCTGGTCTAACAGACCTGGTGGCCACGGCAACGGCTGGAAAATCCACCTTTTTACCCCAGGTTACTTCACATCAACAGAAAAAGACACAGTCTTTTCAAACTCAGTCCTTTCGTTCCCATAAGTACAAGCGAGCAAAAGGTCACTCTTTTCTGCCCAAGGGCAGAGGAAGAGGAAAAAGGCAGCACCATGCAGCCGCTTCCCAGGAGCAGAAGCCCTCCCCTGCTTCTGCCAAGTCTTCAGCATGACGCTGGGGCTTTACAAGCAGACTCAGACACGGTGGGGGCCCGTCTCAAGTATTTCAACGCGCAGTGGGCTCACTCGCAAGTGGATCCCTGGATTCTACAGGTAGTATCACAGGGGTACAAACTGGAATTCGAGGCGTTTCCTCCTCATCGGTTCCTGAAGTCTGCTTTACCAAAGTCTCCCTCCGACAGGGAGGCAGTTCTGGAAGCCATTCACAAGCTGTACTCCCAGCAGGTGATAATCAAGGTACCCCTCTTACAACAGGGGAAGGGGTATTATTCCACACTATTTGTGGTACCGAAGCCGGACGGCTCGGTGAGACCAATATTAAATCTAAAATCTTTGAACACTTACATAAAAAGGTTCAAATTCAGGATGGAGTCACTCAGAGCGGTGATAGCGAACCTGGAAGAGGGGGACTATATGGTGTCGCTGGACATCAAGGATGCTTATCTCCACGTCCCAATATATCCTTCTCACCAAGGGTACCTCAGGTTTGTAGTACAAAACTGTCATTATCAGTTTCAGACGCTGCCGTTTGGATTGTCCACGGCGCCTCGGGTCTTTACCAAGGTAATGGCCGAAATGATGATTCTTCTACGAAGAAAAGGCATCTTTATTATCCCTTACTTGGACGATCTCCTGATAAGGGCAAGAACCAAGGAACAGTTAGAAGTCGGAGTGGCACTATCTCAGGTAGTGCTAAGTCAGCACGGATGGATTCTAAATATTCCAAAATCGCAGCTGATTCCAACGACACGTCTACTGTTCTTAGGAATGATTCTGGACACAGTCCAGAAGAAGGTGTTTCTCCCGGAGGAGAAGGCCAGGGAGTTATCCGAGCTAGTCAGGAACCTCCTAAAACCAGGACAGGTCTCAGTGCATCAGTGCACAAGGGTCCTGGGAAAAATGGTGGCTTCTTACGAAGCGATTCCATTCGGAAGATTCCATGCAAGAACTTTTCAGTGGGATCTACTGGGAAAATGGTCCGGATCGCATCTTCAGATGCATCAACGGATAACCCTGTCGCCAAGGACAAGGGTGTCTCTCCTGTGGTGGCTTCAGAGGGCTCATCTACTAGAGGGCCGCAGATTTGGCATTCAGGATTGGATCCTGGTAACCACGGATGCCAGCCTGAGAGGCTGGGGAGCAGTCACACAGGGAAGGAATTTCCAGGGCTTGTGGTCAAGCATGGAAACATCTCTTCATATAAACATTCTAGAACTAAGGGCCATTTACAATGCCTTAATTCAAGCAAAACCTCTGCTTCAGGGTCAGGCGGTGTTGATCCAGTCGGACAACATCACGTCAGTCGCCCACATAAACAGACAGGGCGGCACGAGAAGCAGGAGGGCAATGGCAGAAGCTGCAAGGATTCTTCGCTGGGCGGAAAATCATGTGATAGCACTGTCAGCAGTGTTCATTCCGGGAGTGGACAACTGGGAAGCAGACTTCCTCAGCAGACACGACCTTCACCCGGGAGAGTGGGGACTTCACCCAGAAGTTTTCCACCAAATTGTAAACCGTTGGGAAAGACCAAAGGTGGACATGATGGCGTCACGTCTAAACAAAAAACTGGACAGATATTGCGCCAGGTCAAGGGACCCTCAGGCAATAGCAGTGGACGCTCTGGTAACGCCGTGGGTGTACCAGTCAGTGTATGTATTCCCTTCTCTGCCCCTCATACCGAAAGTATTGAGAATCATAAGAAGGAGAGGAGTAAGAACTATACTTGTGGTTCCGGATTGGCCAAGAAGGTCTTGGTACCCGGAACTTCAAGAGATGCTCACGGACGAACCGTGGCCTCTACCTCTAAGACAGGACCTGCTACTGCAGGGGCCTTGTCTGTTCCAAGACTTACCGCGGCTGCGTTTGACGGCATGGCGGTTGAACGCCGGATCCTGAAGGACAAGGGCATTCCAGAAGAAGTCATCCCTACTCTGGTAAAAGCCAGAAAGGAAGTAACCGCAAAACATTATAACCGCATTTGGCGTAAATATGTTGCGTGGTGTGAGGCCAAGAAGGCCCCTACACAGGAATTTCAACTGGGTCGTTTCTTGCATTTCCTGCAAACAGGACTGTCTATGGGCCTAAAATTAGGGTCCATTAAGGTTCAAATTTCGGCCCTGTCGATATTCTTCCAGAAAGAACTGGCTTCAGTACCTGAAGTTCAGACATTTGTGAAAGGGGTGCTGCACATACAGCCTCCTTTTGTGCCTCCAGTGGCACCTTGGGATCTCAATGTTGTGTTGAGATTTCTAAAATCACACTGGTTTGAACCATTGTCTACGGTAGATTTAAAATATCTCACGTGGAAGGTGTCGATGCTGTTGGCCTTGGCTTCAGCTAGGCGTGTGTCAGAATTGGCGGCTTTATCATGTAAAAGCCCTTACCTAAATTTTCATTCTGACAGGGCGGAATTGAGGACTCGTCCTCAATTTCTACCTAAGGTGGTTTCTGCATTTCACATGAACCAACCTATTGTGGTACCTGCGGCTACTAGGGACTTAGAGGACTCTAAGTTGCTGGACGTTGTCAGGGCCTTGAAAATATATGTTTCCAGGACGGCTGGAGTCAGGAAAACTGACTCGCTGTTTATCCTGTATGCACCCAACAAGCTGGGTGCTCCTGCTTCAAAGCAGACGATTGCTCGTTGGATTTGTAGTACAATTCAGCTTGCACATTCCGTGGCAGGATTGCCACAGCCAAAATCAGTAAAAGCCCATTCCACAAGGAAAGTGGGCTCATCTTGGGCGGCTGCCCGAGGGGTCTCGGCTTTACAACTTTGCCGAGCAGCTACTTGGTCAGGGGCAAACACGTTTGCTAAATTCTACAAATTTGATACCCTGGCTGAGGAGGACCTGGAGTTCTCTCATTCGGTGCTGCAGAGTCATCCGCACTCTCCCGCCCGTTTGGGAGCTTTGGTATAATCCCCATGGTCCTTACGGAGTCCCAGCATCCACTTAGGACGTTAGAGAAAATAAGATTTTACTTACCGATAAATCTATTTCTCGTAGTCCGTAGTGGATGCTGGGCGCCCATCCCTAGTGCGGATTGTCTGCAATACTTGTATATAGTTATTGTTACAAAAAATTCGGGTTATTATTGTTGAGCCATCCTTTCAGAGGCTCCTTTAAATTTATCATACTGTTAACTGGGTTCAGATCACGAGTTGTACGGTGTGATTGGTGTGGCTGGTATGAGTCTTTCCCGGGATTCAATATCCTTCCTTATTATGTACGCTCGTCCGGGCACAGTATCCTAACTGGCTTGGAGGAGGGTCATAGGGGGAGGAGCCAGTGCACACCACCTGATATCTCAAGCTTTTATTTTGTGCCCTGTCTCCTGCGGAGCCGCTATTCCCCATGGTCCTTACGGAGTCCCAGCATCCACTACGGACTACGAGAAATAGATTTATCGGTAAGTAAAATCTTATTATATATATATATATATATATATATATATATATATATATATATATATATATATATATATATATATATATATATATATATATATATATATAATATATACACATACACACACAAATTCTGTTCCGGCACTCGGCTCTGTCCCTGTTATGGGACTGGCTTGCTCTGGTACCCTCCTCCCGGGGCACAACCCCTGGTATACAAACAGCAGGAAATAACGAGGCGGCACTCTGAGTCTTGAAAAACAGCAAACCATGTAATAGTGCAAACGTTGATTTGCACTATTACATGGTTTGCTGTTTTTCAAGACTCCGAGTGCCGCCTCGTTATTTCCTGCTGTGTGTGTGTGTATATATATATATATATATATATATATATTAATGCCCGGCACTCTTGATATGTGTTGCGAATCCGGGTGCCCTCCGCAGCAGATGATGCATCAAACAGAGGGAAATATGGCAGCGGCACTCCGTCGGTTTAAAAGTCAGTCGTGTAATGAATCAAATCATAACAAACAGTGGTCACGAAAAACCAACGTTTCGGGGTCCTGAGACCCCTTTGTCAAGGCGTTCACGTGACCACTGTTTGTTATGATTTGATTCATTACACGACTGACTTTTAAACCGACGGAGTGCCGCTGCCATATTTCCTTTTATATTATATATATATATCTCTATGTAGAGAGAGAATGTGTAAGCGTGTCACGGTGTAAGGACAGTGATATGTGTATGTATACATATAATACATGTGTAAGCGTGTCACGGTGTAAGGACAGTGATATGTGTATGTATACATATAATACATGTGTAAGCGTGTCACGGTGTAAGGACAGTGATATGTGTATGTATACATATAATACATGTGTAAGCGTGTCACGGTGTAAGGACAGTGATATGTGTATGTATACATATAATACATGTGTAAGCGTGTCACGGTGTAAGGACAGTGATATGTGTATGTATACATATAATACATGTGTAAGCGTGTCACGGTGTAAGGACAGTGATATGTGTATGTATACATATAATACATGTGTAAGCGTGTCACGGTGTAAGTACAGTGATATGTGTATGTATACATATAATACATGTGTAAGTGTGTCACGGTGTAAGGACAGTGATATGTGTATACATATAATACATGTATAAGTGTGTCACGGTGTAAGTACAGTGATATGTGTATGTATACATATAATACATGTGTAAGTGTGTCACGGTGTAAGGACAGTGATATGTGTATACATATAATACATGTGTAAGCGTGTCACGGTGTAAGTACAGTGATATGTGTATGTATACATATAATACATGTGTATGCGTGTCACGGTGTAAGTACAGTGATATGTGTATGTATACATATAATACATGTGTATGCGTGTCACGGTGTAAGGACAGTGATATGTGTATACATATAAAACATGTATAAGTGTGTCACGGTGTAAGGAGGGTGATATGTGTATACATATAAAACATGTATAAGTGTGTCACGGTGTAAGGACAGTGATATGTGTATACATATAATACATGTATAAGTGTGTCACGGTGTAAGGACAGTGATATGTGTATGTATACATATAATACATGTGTATGCGTGTCACGGTGTAAGGACAGTGATATGTGTATGTATACATATAGTACATGTGTATGCGTGTCACGGTGTAAGGAGTGATATGTGTAGGACACACGTCTGTGCTGTATGTTGGTGATATGAGACTGCGACCACAGATACCTGTATTATATCATGTGGTGTCGCTACATTGCAGCATTGGCACCCTATGCATTTCACCATTGGATGGGGGATAGGGCCTCTCTGTGTTTCACCGTGAGGATAGTGGATCTCTGCATTTCAACGCGGGAATTGATGCCCTCTGCGTTGTGCCATTGGGGTGGCTGCTCCTGTGTTGCGCCGCGGAGATAGCTGCCTTCTGCCATAAGGATAGTGGCCCTCTGTATTTTGCCCCGGGAATTGATGTCCACTGCGTTGTGCCGTTGGGGTGGCTGCTCCTGTGTTGCACCGTGGGGATAGCTTCCCTCTGCGTTTCGGCACGGGGATAGCTGCCCTCTGCCTTTTGCCATAAGGATAGTGGCCCTCTGTATTTTGCCCCGGGAATTGATGTCCACTGCGTTGTGCCGTTGGGGTGGCTGCTCCTGTGTTGCACCGTGGGGATAGCTGCCCTCTGCGTTTTGGCACGGGGATAGCTGCCCTCTGCGTTTTGGCACGGGGATAGCTGCCCTCTGCGTTTTGGCACGGGGATAGCTGCCCTCTGCGTTGTGCTTTTGGGGTGGCTGCTCCTGTGTTGCACTGTGGGGATTGCTGCCCTCTTCGTTGCTCTCCTTGCAGCACAGGAGACTTGTCATTGCTTCCCCGCAGACACCCAGCAATGTGCGAGTGAGTCGGGGCATGTGATCAGTATGTACAGTGTTCTGCGTTCTGTAGGCCGGCTGTAGGCTTTTTGTTAGTCTGATGCTCTGCAGCAATTATCCAGCTGGTGGGGTCACTGGTTTACGTCATAATGTAAGTGCATTACAGCCTGTGTTGCTCACCGCAGCGGTAGATAATGTGTTTTCTTGGTTAGGGGTTTCCACATTTGGAATAATTCACCAGATTGCTGCAGATGTGTGGGCTGTCTGCTATTCCACAATATCCCATCGCTGCTCTATTGTACGGAGACCTAGTGATGGCCATTGGAGGTCACTGAGCTCATTGCCATGTACCGTGTGACATGGCACGCTACCCTGCTGGAGGTAGCTAGTCTGTTCTCCTGTACCACCGCTTACCCAGCCTAGTCTGTTCTCCTGTACCACCGCTTACCCTGCCTAGTCTGTTCTCCTGTACCACCGCTTACCCAGCCTAGTCTGTTCTCCTGTACCACCGCTTACCCTGCCTAGTCTGTTCTCCTGTACCGCCGCTTACCCTGCCTAGTCTGTTCTCCTGTACCGCTGCTTACCCTGCCTAGTCTATTCTCCTGTACCACCGCTTACCCTGCCTAGTCTGTTCTCCTGTACCACCGCTTACCCTGCCTAGTCTGTTCTCCTGTACCACCGCTTACCCAGCCTAGTCTGTTCTCCTGTACCACCGCTTACCCTGCCTAGTCTGTTCTCCTGTACCACCGCTTACCCTGCCTAGTCTGTTCTCCTGTACCACCGCTTACCCAGCCTAGTCTGTTCTCCTGTACCACCGCTCACCCTGCCTAGTCTGTTCTCCTGTACCACCGCTTACCCTGCCTAGTCTGTTCTCCTGTACCACCGCTTACCCAGCCTAGTCTGTTCTCCTGTACCACCGCTTACCCTGCCTAGTCTGTTCTCCTGTACCACCGCTTACCCTGCCTAGTCTGTTCTCCTGTACCACCGCTTACCCTGCCTAGTCTGTTCTCCTGTACCACCGCTTACCCTGCCTAGTCTGTTCTCCTGTACCACCGCTTACCCAGCCTAGTCTGTTCTCCTGAACCACCGCTTACCCTGCCTAGTCTGTTCTCCTGTACCACCGCTTACCCAGCCTAGTCTGTTCTCCTGTACCACCGCTTACCCTGCCTAGTCTGTTCTCCTGTACCACCGCTTACCCAGCCTAGTCTGTTCTCCTGTACCACCGCTTACCCTGCCTAGTCTGTTCTCCGGTACCACCGCTTACCCTGCCTAGTCTGTTCTCCTGTACCACCGCTTACCCTGCCTAGTCTGTTCTCCTGTACCACCGCTTACCCTGCCTAGTCTGTTCTCCTGTACCACCGCTTACCCTGCCTCGTCTGTTCTCCTGTACCACCGCTTACCCTGCCTAGTCTATTCTTCTGTAACACCGCTACTGCCACTTACCCTGACTAGTCTATTCTCCTGTACCACCGCTACTACCACTTACCCTGCCTAGTCTATTCTCCTGTACCACCGCTTACCCTGCCTAGTCTATTCTCCTGTACCACCGCTTACCCTGCCTCGTCTGTTCTCCTGTACCACCGCTTACCCTGCCTAGTCTATTCTCCTGTACCACCGCTTACCCTGCCTCGTCTGTTCTCCTGTACCACCGCTTACCCTGCCTAGTCTATTCTTCTGTAACACCGCAACTACCACTTACCCTGCCTAGTCTGTTCTCCGATACCACTGATTACCCTGCCTAGTCTGTTCTCCTGAACCACCGCTTACCCTGCCTAGTCTGTTCTCCTGAACCACCGCTTACCCTGCCTAGTCTGTTCTCCTGAACCACCGCTTACCCTGCCTAGTCTGTTCTCCTGAACCACCGCTTACCCTGCCTAGTCTGTTCTCCTGAACCACCGCTTACCCTGCCTAGTCTGTTCTCCTGAACCACCGCTTACCCTGCCTAGTCTGTTCTCCGGTACCACCGCTTACCCTGCCTCGTCTGTTCTCCGGTACCACCGCTTACCCTGCCTCATCTGTTCTCCGGTACCACCGCTTACCCTACCTCGTCTGTTCTCTGGTACCACCGCTTACCCTGCCTAGTCTGTTCTCTGGTACCACCGCTTACCCTGCCTCGTCTGTTCTCCGGTACCACCGCTTACCCTGCCTCGTCTGTTCTCCTGAACCACCGCTTACCCTGCCTCGTCTGTTCTCCTGAACCACCGCTTACCCTGCCTCGTCTGTTCTCCTGAACCACCGCTTACCCTGCCTCGTCTGTTCTCCTGAACCACCGCTTACCCTGCCTCGTCTGTTCTCCTGAACCACCGCTTACCCTGCCTCGTCTGTTCTCCGGTACCACCGCTTACCCTGCCTCGTCTGTTCTCCGGTATCACCGCTTACCCTGCCTCGGCTACTCCATATTATCCCCATTCTCTACAGTTCGCACAGACCTGCATTTATTCTCCTATGCTGAAGCAGCCCTCTGACCCCAGACCCACATTGCTGTGTGACTGGATCATATAACAATCTGACATTTACCCTCATGTATAACACTACTATAAGCAGTGCCCTTTTACCACGTTGTTTCCTGATGGCCATTGTTGCTTTATTCGTTTTCTTGTCCCTCATTGTAAAGTGCGTCATTGTCTCCTGGCGCTATAGAGGAATAATTACTTGTTACTGGGTCACACCGCTTCTGAGTTCAATTTATACACCTTATATCACTAAGGTGAAACGTGTGGAAGCATTTTATATCTTGTGCTTTCCTTGCAGTATATAATAGTTTATTCTCTCCACCTGTGCAGGTACGTAGGTAACCTCTCCAGGGATGTGACAGAAGTCCTGATTCTCCAGCTATTCAGTCAGATCGGGCCTTGTAAAAGCTGTAAAATGATCACAGAGGTAGGTTCCTGTAGCCGGCACACAGACATCCGGTGCGGTGTCCATGCAGAATGGCTTAGAGCAGTGTTACCTACTATAGACACTGGCGCTACAATGTATCGTGCACACAGATTCATTGTATAATTAACAAAAGGATTTTTTCTTTCTTGTTTAAAAACCACCCGAATATAATGAATGGTATTTGAGAACAGAGAACGTTAAGTACTATTTATTAGTTCCATGGTACAAGGCGCTTCAGTGATATAAGGTAATATCAAATTACATGTGAGATACCACGGTATGTCATTACTTATTTGTGTTATACTGATACCGCCACGTGGAACTTTCTGTCTTGAGGAATACAATTCACATGGTATGTATTACTAAACTGTGTTCCTCTCCTAAATATTCCTTCACAGAATACTTCATACCTACAGAAACAGCCTTCCAGATGCTTAATGTAAGGGTTTTGTAAAATGCAGTAATTTGGACCGACATGTAGACATAGATTACGTTCTGACAGTCCCTATTTTCTGTGTCCGCTCAGTCTAGTAACATAAGAGCGTCCCTTATGTGAGCAGAATCTGTTATACATAGATACATATCATCAGTGGCTCACAATGCATCTTTAATTCCTCTGCATGGATACAGATTATCAGTAGTCTACAAAATAACCTGAAGGTGTGGACACTTAGTACAAACACAAATCCATTTTTATACAAATGTCAACAGTGTATCCATGTCACGGCATTCATAAGCAATATCTGTGTAATATTTACAGACAGTTACCCTCTTATAACACAACTGTTTATTTGTATATGTGCACAGGTGTTACTCAGCGGCAGTTCCCCAGAGCTAATTGATCTCTGTGTTACAATAATGTAAATAGCAAAAAACAGCTTTATAAAGTTCTCAAGTGCGTAACCAAACCAGGTAAAATGTCTGTGTTGTTGATGAAATATTCATCCCTTGTAATAGCGTTTCTTATATGCACAAGACCTTGGATTGCTAGGCGGCAGTTTCTGCATTGTGTATAATCACATTGTGTTACTGGCCTGAGCAGACACAGAAAATAGGGACTGTCATTAAGGAATATAGGTCTAGTTGTCTGTCCAAATAACTCACACAAGACCCCTACATTTTGCATCTGGAAGGCAGTTTCTGTAGGTATGAAGTATTCTGTGAAGGAATATTTAGGAGCGGAACACAGTTTAGTAATACATACCATGTGAATTGTATTCCACAAGACAGAAAGTTCCACGTGGAGGTGTCAGTATAACATAAATTAGCATGTAAATAGATATTACCTTACATCATTGGAGCGTCTATCCTCTTTTGGACTTCTGTGTGTTTTTTTAAAGTGTGACTGTCCCACACAGGGTTTGTCATTACTTTCCCATATTTTCACCCACATGGTACCAACCAGTGATTGACAAACCTAACCAAGGCTATACGCGGGCAGAGTGGTCTCAGGTGAGGGCAGAACACGCGGGCAGAGTGGTCTCAGGTGAGGGCAGAACACGCGGGCAGAGTGGTCTTGGGCGGGGGCAGAACATGCAGGGAGAGTGTTCTCGGGCGGGGGCAGAACACACGGGGAGAGTGTTCTCGGGCGGGGGCAGAACACACGGGGAGAGTGTTCTCGGGCGGGGGCAGAACACGCGGGGAGAGGTCTCGGGCGGGGGCAGAACACGCGGGGAGAGTGGTCTCGGGCGGGGGCAGAGCACGCGGGGAGAGTGGTCTCGGGCGGGGGCAGAGCACGCGGGGAGAGTGGTCTCGGGCAGGGGCAGAACACGCTGGCAGAGTGGTCTCGGGCAGGGGCAGAACACGCGGTGAGAGTGGTCTCGGGCGGGGGCAGAACACGCGGTGAGAGTGGTCTCGGGCGGGGGCAGAACACGCGGTGAGAGTTGTCTCGGGCGGGGGCAGAACACGCGGCGAGGGCAGAACACGCGGCGAGAGTGGTCTCGGGCGGGGGCAGAACACGCGGGGAGAGTGGTCTCGGGCGGGGGCAGAACATGCGGCGAGAGTGGTCTCGGGCGGGGGCAGAACACGCGGCGAGAGTGGTGTCGGGTGCTGGAATGACCGCTGCGTTGTGTGAGGGATGAGGCCACCTGGATGGAACAGAAGAGGAAGCGAGCAGTGGGTGGAGCTAAGCACTATAAATATGTTGGGGGTAAAGGGAAAACCACTTCATTCTGATTGGCTCAGGTACAGACCAGAGAAGGCTCATGAAAAACGGATGATTAGGAGCTGTGTGCGCGTCATGTAATAAAGCAGAGATCTTCCTTTGGATGAATGGTGTAGGCGTTGTCACATATAAACTTTTCTAAATGTAGTCATAATAGTTGGCTGCCTGCTGTCTGCGTTCCTGGCCCGTGTAGGGGTGTAGTATGTTATGCCGGCGGCATCATACCATCGCCGGGATCCCGGCCGCCGGCAGCTGGGCGAGCGCAAATGAGCCACTTGCGGTCTTGCTGTGCTCACCACACTGCGGGCACGGTGCCGTGCAATGTTATTTATTCTCCCTCCAGAGGGGTCGTGGACCCCCAAGAGGGAGAATAATTGTCGGGATTCCGGCGGCGGTATACAGTGTGCCGGGATCCCAACAGCCGGCATACTGAAGACCACACCCGTGTAGTACTAATAGTACTCTTTTAAAAGCCTGCCGTTGCTTGGTTGGGGGTATGCAGGCGGCACAGGGGTAACGGTGTTAGCAGTGCCTCACATTACAGGCTGGCATGCGTCTCATTATCCTCTGTTCACAGCAAACAGACAGCCGGAGGGTGGCTGCGTCCGTAGGCTTCTCCGTCCTGCCAAACACCAACAATGACCCTTACTGCTTTGTGGAGTTCTTTGAACACAGAGACGCAGCCGCTGCGTTAGCAGCTATGAATGGGCGGAAGATAATGGGAAAAGTAAGTAGAAAGTGTACATTTTTCAATTACTGTCTTTGTAAATATTTTGGTTTGTTGTGATTATCTGTAATAGGGTGACGCTGCTCAGCAGCCTGTGATTACCTGTAATAGGAGGGTGACGCTGCTCAGCAGCCTGTGATTACCTGTAATAGGAGGGTGACGCTGCTCAGCAGCCTGTGATTACCTGTAATAGGAGGGTGACGCTGTTCAGCAGCCTGTGATTACCTGTAATAGGGGGGTGACGCTGCTCAGCAGCCTGTGATGACCTGTAATAGGGGGGGGGTGACGCTGCTCAGCAGCCTGTGATGACCTGTAATAGGGGGGGTGACGCTGCTCAGCAGCCTGTGATTACCTGTAATAGGGGGGTAACGCTGCTCAGCAGCCTGTGATTACCTGTAATAGGGGTGTGACGCTGCTCAGCAGCCTGTGATTACCTGTAGTAGGGGGGTGACGCTGCTCAGCAGCCTGTGATTACCTGTAATAGGGGGGTGACGCTGCTCAGCAGCCTGTGATTACCTGTAGTAGGGGGGTGACGCTGCTCAGCAGCCTGTGATTACCTGTAATAGGGGGGTGACGCTGCTCAGCAGCCTGTGATTACCTGTAATAGGGGGGTGACGCTGCTCAGCAGCCTGTGATTACCTGTAATAGGGATGTGATGCTGCTCAGCAGCTTGTGATTACCTGTAATAGGAGGGTGACGCTGCTCAGCAGCCTGTGATTATCTGTAATAGGGGGGTGACGCTGCTCAGCAGCCTGTGATTACCTGTAATAGGGGGGTGACGCTGCTCAGCAGCCTGTGATTACCTGTAATAGGGGGGTGATGCTGCTCAGCTGCCTGTGATTACCTGTAATAGGGGGGGTGACGCTGCTCAGCAGCCTGTGATTACCTGTAATAGGGGGGTGACGCTGCTCAGCTGCCTGTGATTACCTGTAATAGGGGGGGTGACGCTGCTCAGCTGCCTGTGATTACCTATAATAGGGGGGTGACGCTGCTTAGCAGCCTGTGATTACCTATAATAGGGGGGTGACGCTGCTTAGCAGCCTGTGATTACCTGTAATAGGGGGGTGACGCTGCTCAGCAGCCTGTGATTACCTGTAATAGGGGGGTGACGCTGCTCAGCAGCCTGTGATTACCTGTAATAGGGGGCTGACGCTGCTCAGCAGCCTGTGATTACCTGTAATAGGGTGGTGACGCTGCTCAGCAGCCTGTGATTACCTGTAATAGGGAGGTGACGCTGCTCAGCAGTCTGCGTTTACCTGTAATAGGGAGGTGACGCTGCTCAGCAGCCTGCGATTACCTGTAATAGGGGGGGTGATGCTGCTCAGCAGCCTGTGATTACCTGTAATAGGGGGGGTGACGCTGCTCAGCAGCCTGTGATTACCTGTAATGGGGAGGTGACGCTGCTCAGCAGCCTGTGGTTACCTGTAATGGGGGGGGGGGGGGGGGGGGGGTGTGACGCTGCTTAGCAGCCTGTGATTACCTGTAATAGGGGGGATGACGCTGCTCAGCAGCCTGTGATTACCTGTAATAGGGAGGTGACGCTGCTCAGCAGCCTTTGATTACCTGTAATAGGGAGGTGACGCTGCTCAGCAGCCAGTGATTACCTGTAATAGGGAGGTAATGCTGCTCAACAGCTTGTAATACAGGTTGAGTATCCCACATCCAAATTATTCC
Source organism: Pseudophryne corroboree (assembly GCF_028390025.1). Taxonomy (NCBI): domain Eukaryota; kingdom Metazoa; phylum Chordata; class Amphibia; order Anura; family Myobatrachidae; genus Pseudophryne; species Pseudophryne corroboree. Next base: position 806,816,777 of record NC_086446.1, read on the forward strand.
AAAATACAGAGTGAGATAGTGAAACCTTTGTTTCTCTAACGTCCTAGTGGATGCTGGGAACTCCGTAAGGACCATGGGGAATAGCGGGCTCCGAAGGAGGCTGGGCACTCTAGAAAGATCTTAGACTACCTGGTGTGCACTGGCTCCTCCCACTATGACCCTCCTCCAAGCCTCAGTTAGATTTCGTGCCCGGCCGAGGTTGGATGCACACTAGGGGCTCTCCTGAGCTCTTAGAAAGTTATAGTCTTAGAATTTGTTTTTTTCAGTGAGACCTGCTGGCAACAGGCTCACTGCAGCGAGGGACTAAGGGGAGAAGAAGCGAACTCGCCTGCTTGCAGCCGGATTGGGCTTCTTAGGCTACTGGACACCATTAGCTCCAGAGGGATCGACCGCAGGCCCAGCCTTGATGTTCGGTCCCGGAGCCGCGCCGCCGTCCCCCTTACAGAGCCAGAAGCAGGAAGATGGTCCGGAAAATCGGCGGCATGAAGACTCTGTCTTCACCAAGGTAGCGCACAGCACTGCAGCTGTGCGCCATTGCTCCTCATACACACTTCACACTCCGGTCACTGAGGGTGCAGAGCGCTGGGGGGGGCGCTCTGAGGCAGCAATAAAAACACCTTGGCTGGCTAAAATACCTCAATATATAGCCCCTGGGGCTATATATGAGGTAAATACCCCTGCCAGAATCACAAAATAAGCGGGAGAATAGGCCGCGAAAAAGGGGCGGAGCCTATCTCCTCAGCACACTGGCGCCATTTTTCCCTCACAGCTCGGCTGGAAGGAAGCTCCCTGGCTCTTCCCTGCATTTCTACAATACAGTAAGAGGGAAAAAGAGGGGGGGCACTAAATTGGCATTGTATACAGTATAAGCAGCTATTAGGGACATAACTCAGTTAGTCCCTGTATATATATAGCGCTCTGGTGTGTGCTGGCATACTCTTACTCTGTCCCCCCAAAGGGCTTTTGTGGGTCCTGTCCTCTATTTGAGCATTCCCTGTGTGTGTGGAGTGTGTCGGTACGGCTGTGTCGACATGTTTGAGGAGGATAATGATGTGGAGGGGGAGCAGATGCCTTTAGCAGAGATGTCACCCCCTGCGGGGCAGACACCTGAGTGGATGGTATTATGGCAAGAAATGAGTGCACGTATAGACTCCTTACATAAAAAATTTGACGACATGCCGACTGTGGGACAGCCGAGTCTTCAGCTCGTGCCGGTCCAAGGATCTCAAAAGTCATCAGGGGCTCTAAAACGCCCGTTATCTCAGGTGGCACAAGTAGATGTCGACACGGATACTGACGCCAGTGTCGACGACGATGAGTCAAATTTAATGCCCGTTAAGGCCATTCGCTGCATGATTGAGGCAATGAAAGAGGTGTTAAATATTTCTGATTTACATCCAGGTACCACAAAAAAGGGTATTATGTTTGGGGAGAAAAAACTACCTGTAGTTTTTCCCCCGTCAGATGAATTAAATGAAGTGTGTGAAGAAGCGTGGGCTTCCCCTGATAAGAAATTGGTGATTCCTAAGAAATTACTAATGGCGTTCCCTTTCCCGCCAGAGGATAGGTTACGTTGGGAAACACCCCCGAGGGTGGATAAAGCGCTCACACGTTTGTCAAAAAAGGTGGCACTACCGTCCCAGGATACGGCCGCCCTTAAGGAACCTGCTGATAGAAGGCAGGAGGCGATCCTGAAGTCTGTATATACACACTCAGGCATTATACTCAGACCAGCAATTGCGTCAGCTTGGATGTGCAGTGCTGCCGCTGCATGGTCAGATAACCTGTCAGAAAATATTGACACACTAGACAGAGACACGATCCTGTTAACAATTGACCATATTAAAGACTCAGTCTTATACATGAGAGATGCACAGAGGGAAATCTGCCGGCTGGCATCTAAAGTAAGTGCACTATCTATCTCTGCTAGGAGATGCTTATGGACTCGCCAGTGGACTGGAGATGCAGATTCCAAAAGGCACATGGAAGTTTTGCCTTATAAAGGGGAGGAATTATTTGGGGATGGTCTCTCCGACCTAGTTTCCACAGCAACGTCTGGGAAGTCAGCATTTTTACCCCATGTCCCCTCACAGCCTAAGAAGGCGCCATTTTATCAGGTTCAGTCCTTTTGATCCCAGAAAAATAAGCGGGGAAAAGGAGGGTCTTTTCTGTCAAGAGGCAGAGGCAGGGGAAAAAGGCTGCAGCAAACAGCAGGTTCCCAGGAACAAAAGTCCTCCCCCGCTTCCTCTTCCAAGTCCGCCGCATGACGGTGGGGCTTCACAAGCGGAGCCAGGTACGGTGGGGGCCCGCCTCAGGAATTTCAGCGATCAGTGGGTTCGCTCACAGGTGGATCCCTGGATCCTTCAAATAGTATCTCAGGGATACAGGCTGGAATTCGAGGCGATTCCACCCCGCCGTTTCCTAAAATCCGCCTTGCCGATTGCTCCCTCAGACAGGGAGGCAGTGCTAGCGGCAATTCACAAGCTGTATTCCCAGCAGGTGATAATCAAGGTACCCCACTATTTGTGGTACCGAAACCGGACGGTTCGGTGAGACCCATTCTAAATTTGAAGTCCTTGAACACATACATAAAAAAATTCAAGTTCAAGATGGAATCGCTCAGGGCGGTTATTGCAAGCCTGGACGAGGGGGATCACATGGTATCCCTGGACATCAAGGATGCTTACCTGCATGTCCCCATTTACAATTCTCACCAGGAGTACCTCAGATTTGTGGTACAGGATTGCCATTACCAATTCCAGACGCTGCCGTTTGGACTCTCCACGGCACCGAGGGTATTTACCAAGGTTATGGCGGAAATGATGATACTCCTTCGAAAAAAGGGAGTTTTAATTATCCCATACTTGGACGATCTCCTAATAAAGGCACGATCCAAGGAACAGTTGTTAGTGGGAGTAGCACTATCTCAGGAAGTGCTGAGCCAGCACGGTTGGATTCTGAATATCCCAAAGTCACAGCTGGTCCCCACGACACGTCTAATGTTCCTGGGAATGATTCTGGACACGGCCCAGAAAAAAGTGTTTCTCCCGGAGGAGAAAGCCAGGGAGTTGTCTTCTCTAGTCAGAGACCTCCTAAAACCAAAACAGGTATCGGTGCATCACTGCACGCGGGTCCTGGGAAAGATGGTAGCTTCTTACGAAGCAATTCCATTCGGCAGGTTCCATGCCAGAATCTTTCAGTGGAACCTGTTGGACAAGTGGTCCGGATCGCATCTTCAGATGCATCGTCTAATAACCCTGTCTCCACGAACCAGGGTGTCTCTTCTGTGGTGGCTGAACAGTGCTCATCTTCTGGAGGGCCGCAGATTTGACATACAGGACTGGGTCCTGGTGACCACGGATGCCAGCCTACGGGGCTGGGGGGCAGTCACAAAGGAAAGAAATTTCCAGGGACTATGGTCAAGTCAGGAGACTGCCCTTCACATAAATATTCTGGAACTAAGGGCCATTTACAATGCCCTAAGTCAAGCAAAATCCCTGCTCCTACACCAGCCGGTGCTGATCCAGTCAGACAACATCACGGCAGTCGCCCATGTGAATCGACAAGGCGGCACAAGAAGCAGGACAGCGATGGCAGAAGCCACAAAAATTCTCCGATGGGCGGAGAATCATGTACTAGCACTGTCAGCAGTGTTCATCCCGGGAGTGGACAACTGGGAAGCAGACTTTCTCAGCAGGCACGACCTCCACCCGGGAGAGTGGGGACTTCATCCAGAAGTCTTCCAAATGATTGTAAATCAATGGGGTCGTCCACAGGTGGACATGATGGCGTCCCGCATAAACAAAAAACTAGAGAAGTATTGCGCCAGGTCAAGAGACCCTCAGGCGATAGCGGTGGACGCCCTAGTGACACCGTGGGTGTACCGGTCAGTGTATGTGTTCCCTCCTCTACCTCTCATACCAAAGGTACTGAGAATAATAAGAAAGCGAGGAGTAAACACAATTCTCGTGGTTCCGGATTGGCCAAGAAGAGCGTGGTACCCGGAACTTCAAGAGATGATCTCAGAGGACCCTTGGTCCCTGCCGCTCAGACAGGACCTGCTACAGCAGGGCCCCTGCCTGTTCCAAGACTTACCGCGGCTGCGTTTGACGGCATGGCGGTTGAACGCCGGATCCTGAAGGAAAAGGGCATTCCGGAGGAAGTCATTCCTACGCTTATTAAAGCCAGGAAAGATGTTACGGCAAAACATTATCACCGCATATGGCGGAAATATGTTGCATGGTGCGAGGCCAAAAAGGCCCCAACAGAGGAATTTCAACTGGGTCGATTTCTGCATTTCCTGCAAGCAGGAGTGAATATGGGCCTAAACTAGGCTCCATTAAAGTACAGATCTCGGCTCTGTCGATTTTCTTTCAAAAGGAACTAGCTTCAGTACCTGAAGTTCAGACATTTGTGAAAGGAGTGCTGCATATTCAGCCCCCATTTGTGCCTCCTGTGGCACCGTGGGATCTCAACGTGATGTTGAATTTCTTGAAGTCACATTGGTTTGAGCCACTAAAAACCGTGGATCTGAAATATCTCACGTGGAAAGTGGTCATGTTATTGGCCCTGGCATCAGCCAGGCGAGTGTCAGAATTGGCGGCTTTATCATGTAAAAGCCCTTATCTGATTTTTCATATGGATAGGGCAGAATTGAGGACTCGTCCCCAGTTTCTCCCTAAGGTGGTGTCAGCGTTTCACCTGAACCAGCCTATTGTGGTGCCTGCGGCTACTAAGGATTTGGAGGACTCCAAGTTGCTAGACGTTGTCAGGGCCCTGAAAATATATGTTTCCAGGACGGCTGGAGTCAGAAAATCTGACTCGCTGTTTATCCTATATGCACCCAACAAGCTGGGTGCTCCTGCTTCTAAGCAGACTATTGCTCGTTGGATTTGTAGTACAATTCAGCTTGCACATACTGTGGCAGGCCTGCCACAGCCTAAATCTGTCAATGCCCATTCCACAAGGAAGGTGGGTTCTTCTTGGGCGGCTGCCCGAGGGGTCTCGGCATTACAACTCTGCCGAGCAGCTACGTGGTCGGGGGAGAACACGTTTGCAAAATTCTATAAATTTGATACCCTGGCTGAGGAGGACCTGGAGTTCTCTCATTCGGTGCTGCAGAGTCATCCACACTCTCCCGCCCGTTTGGGAGCTTTGGTATAATCCCCATGGTCCTTACGGAGTTCCCAGCATCCACTAGGACGTTAGAGAAAATAAGAATTTACTCACCGGTAATTCTGTTTCTCGTAGTCCGTAGTGGATGCTGGGCGCCCATCCCAAGTGCGGTCTATCTGCAATACTTGTACATAGTTATTGTTAACTAAATCGGGTTATTGTTGAGCCATCTGTTGAGAGGCTCTATCGTTTCATACTGTTAACTGGGTTTCATATCACGAGTTGTTCGGTGTGATTGGTGTGGCTGGTATGAGTCTTACCCGGGATTCAAAATCCTTCCTTATTGTGTACGCTCGTCCGGGCACAGTACCTAACTGAGGCTTGGAGGAGGGTCATAGTGGGAGGAGCCAGTGCACACCAGGTAGTCTAAGATCTTTCTAGAGTGCCCAGCCTCCTTCGGAGCCCGCTATTCCCCATGGTCCTTACGGAGTTCCCAGCATCCACTATGGACTACGAGAAACAGAATTACCGGTGAGTAAATTCTTATTTTTCTGATGGCTCAATGTTCACAAACTTTGTTTAATACCCCCCTATTCATCAAAGCATACCCTCCTGATGCATAACCCAGTGCTGAAGCCACGCCTCCACCCCCCTGCCTCATGCCGTGAACATCTCCGCTTTGCTTGAATACTGCCATCAGGCTACCTCCCACTTGCCTGCACCTCTTGTCATCTGTCTGTCGCCCCTCCCCACTAGATTGTTAGCTCTTCAGAGCAGGGCCCTCTTTCCTCTTGTTATCTAAGCCCTCGTCTCGACACATTTCACTCGCAGCTCTCCCCTACTCAGCGACCATCTTTATCCTGCTAGTAAAGGCTCCTCTCTATCTATGGCCATCAGCCTCTAGTAGTACGATGAGCACTCCATCAATACTTACATCTTAGCTGTATTATGTCTTGAGAACGTGTGGTGCTCTATTTTACCTGTACACTATTTCTGTTATTTATTTACTGTAATGCTATGTTTGTCTCCCTGTACTGTCCTTTGTACGGTGCTGCAAAACACTTGTGGCGCCTTATAAATAAAATGTAATAATAATACACACAGTTATTACAAATATTGTATTATAAGACCTTCAGGCTGTGTATAAGGTGTATATGAAACATAAATGTATTCTGTGCTTAGACTTAGGTCCCATCGCCATGATATCTCATTATGGTATACAATTATTCCAAAATACGGAAACATCTGATATCCAAAATTATTCTGGTCCCAAGCATTGTGGATAAGGAATACTCAACGTGTAGGGAGGCAGTGCTGCTCAGCAGCCTGTAGCGGGCAGGTAATGGTAGCTAGTCTTGCCCCGGTTATCTGATGGAAGTCAGCGTTGACCATGTAAGGCATAGGTCTGCAAACTCGGTCCTCATTACCCCACACAGTGCATGTGCAGGTTACCCAGCAGGTGCACAGGTGTAGTAATTACTCACAGACACATTTTAAAAGGTCCGCAGGTGGAGTTAATTATTTCACTTGTGATTCTGCGGTAGATGTATCAACCTGGAGAAGGCATAAAGGGGGGTACTCACGGAGCGATCCCTGCTTAAAATCTAAGCAATCTGACTAGATTGCTTAGATTTTAAGCAGGGATCTCTCCGTGTGTACCCCTCACAGCGCTAGCGATGCGCAACGCTATCGCTGGTGCCAATCTAGCAGGTCGCTCACTTCAAGGTGATAAACACGGGTTCACTACGATCTGCCGGCGGTCAGGCTCCCGGCGACCAGCATACCGGCGCCGGGAGCCCGACCGGCGGCTTACCGACAGTGTGGCGAGCGCAAATGAGCCCCTTGCGGGCTCGCTGCGTTCGCCACGCTACGGGCACGGTGGCGCGCTACCACGCTATTTTATTTCTCTGACGTCCTAGTGGATGCTGGGAACTCCGTAAGGACCATGGGGAATAGCGGCTCCGCAGGAGTCTGGGCACAAAAGTAAAGCTTTAGGACTACCTGGTGTGCACTGGCTCCTCCCCCTATGACTCTCCTCCAAGCCTCAGTTAGATTTTTGTGCCTGGCCGAGAAGGGTGCACACTAGGGGCTCTCCTGAGCTTCTTGGTGAAAGTTTAGTTTTAGGTTTTTTATTTTCAGTGAGATCTGCTGGCAACAGGCTCACTGCATCGAGGGACTAAGGGGAGAAGAAGCGAACCTGCCTGCTTGCAGCTAGCTTGTGCTTCTTAGGCTACTGGACACCATTAGCTCCAGAGGGATCGAACACAGGCCCAGCCTCGGAGTCCGGTCCCAGAGCCGCGCCGCCGGCCCCCTTACAGAGCCAGAAGCAAGAAGAGGTCCGGAAAAATCGGCGGCAGAAGACTTCAGTCTTCAACAAGGTAGCGCACAGCACTGCAGCTGTGCGCCATTGCTACTCAGGCACACTTCACACTCCGGTCACTGAGGGTGCAGGGCGCTAGGGGGGGGCGCCCTGAGCAGCAATGTAAAACACCTTGGCTGGCGAAAATACACCACATATAACCCCCAGGGCTATATGGATGTATTTTAACCCCTGCCAGAATTCACCAAAAAGCGAGAGAAAAGGCCGCCGAGAAGGGGGCGGAGCCTATCTCCTCAGCACACGGCGCCATTTTCCATCACAGCTCCGCTGGAAGGACGTCTCCCTGACTCTCCCCTGCAGTCCTGCACTACAGAAAAGGGTAAAAAAGAGAGGGGGGGCACTAATTTGGCACAGTTTTGATAATAACAGCAGCTATAAAGGGAAAAGCACGTTATATAGTGGTATTCCTGTCTATATATAGCGCTCTGGTGTGTGCTGGCATACTCTCCCTCTGTCTCCCCAAAGGGCTAGTGGGGTCCTGTCCTCTATCAGAGCATTCCCTGTGTGTGCGCGGTGTGTCGGTACGATTGTGTCAACATGTTTGAGGAGGAAAATGAGATGGAGGCGGAGCAATTGCCTATAATAGAGTTGTCACCCCCTAGGGAGTCGACACCTGAGTGGATGAGCTTATGGAAGGAATTGCGTGACAATGTCAGCTCTTTACGAAAGACAGTTGACGATATGAGACAGCCGGCTACTCAGCTTGTGCCTGTCCAGGGGTCTCAAACGCCATCAGGGGCTCTAAAACGCCCGTTACCTCAGATGGCAGACACAGACGCCGACACGGATAGTGACTCCAGTGTCGACGATGAAGAGACGAATGTGACTTCCAGTAGGGCCACACGTTACATGATTGAGGCAATGAAAAATGTTTTACATATTTCTGATAATACAAGTACCACTAAAAAGGGTATTATGTTTGGTGAGAAAAAACTGCCTGTAGTTTTTCCTGCATCGGAGGAATTAAATGAAGTGTGTGATGAAGCGTGGGTTTCCCCCGATAAAAAACTGATAATTCCTAAAAGGTTATTGGCATCATACCCTTTCCCGCCAGAGGATAGGGCACGTTGGGAAACACCCCCTAGGGTGGATAAAGCGCTCACACGCTTGTCTAAACAGGTGGCACTACCCTCTCCTGAGACGGCCGCCCTTAAAGAACCTGCTGACAGAAAGCAGGAAAATATCCTAAAATGTATATACACTCACACAGGAGTTATACTGCGACCAGCAATCGCCTCAGCCTGGATGTGCAGTGCTGGGGTGGCTTGGTCGGATTCCCTGACGGACAATATTGATACCCTAGACAGGGACAGTATATTACTGACTATAGAGCATTTAAAAGATGCATTTCTATATATGCGTGATGCACAGAGGGATATCTGCCGACTGGCATCAAGCGTAAGTGCGCTGTCCATTTCTGCCAGAAGAGGGTTATGGACACGACAGTGGTCAGGGGATGCGGATTCCAAAAGGCATATGAAAGTATTGCCTTATAAAGGGGAGGAGTTATTTGGGGTAGGTCTATCAGACCTGGTAGCCACGGCAACTGCTGGGAAATCCACATTTTTACCCCAGGTAGCCTCTCAACATAAGAAGACGCCGTATTATCAGGCGCAGTCCTTTCGGCCCCATAAGGGCAAGCGGGCAAAAGGTTCCTCTTTTCTGCCCCGTGGCAGAGGGGGGGGGGGAAAGGCTGCAGCAAACAGCCAGTTCCCAGGAACAGAAGCCCTCTCCCGCCTCTGCCAAGTCCTCAGCATGACGCTGGGGCTTTACAAGCGGACTCAGGCACGGTGGGGGCCCGTCTCAAGAATTTCAGCGCGCAGTGGGCTCACTCGCAAGTGGACCCCTGGATCCTTCAGGTGGTATCTCAGGGGTACAAATTGGAATTCGAGACGTCTCCCCCTCGCCGTTTCCTAAAGTCTGCTTTACCGACGTCTCCCTCCGACAGGGAGGCGGTATTGGAAGCCATTCACAAGCTGTATTCCCAGCAGGTGATAATCAAGGTACCCCTCCTGCAACAGGGAAAGTGGTATTATTCCACGCTGTTTGTGGTACCGAAGCCGGACGGCTCGGTGAGACCGATTTTAAATCTAAAATCCTTGAACACTTACATACAGAGGTTCAAATTCAAGATGGAGTCACTCAGAGCAGTGATTGCGAACCTGGAAGAAGGGGATTATATGGTGTCTCTGGACATCAAGGATGCTTACCTCCATGTCCCAATTTACCCTTCTCACCAAGGGTACCTCAGGTTTGTGGTACAGAACTGTCACTATCAGTTTCAGACGCTGCCGTTTGGATTGTCCACGGCACCCCGGGTCTTTACCAAGGTAATGGCCGAAATGATGATACTCCTTCGAAGGAAGGGAGTTTTAGTTATCCCTTACTTGGACGATCTCCTGATAAGGGCAAGATCCAGGGAACAGTTGGAAGTCGGGGTAGCACTATCTCAGGTAGTGTTGCGGCAGCACGGTTGGATTCTCAATATTCCAAAATCGCAGCTGATCCCGACGACACGTCTTCTATTCCTAGGGATGATCCTGGACACAGTCCAGAAAAAGGTGTTTCTCCCGGAGGAGAAAGCCAGGGAGTTAACCGAACTAGTCAGAAACCTCCTAAAACCAGGCCAAGTGTCAGTGCATCAATGCACAAAGGTCCTGGGAAAAATGGTGGCTTCCTACGAAGCAATCCCATTCGGCAGATTCCACGCAAGAACTTTCCAGTGGGATCTGCTAGACAAATGGTCCGGGTCGCATCTTCAGATGCATCAGCGGATAACCTTGTCACCAAAGACAAGGGTGTCTCTCCTGTGGTGGTTGCAGAGTGCTCATCTTGTAGAGGGCCGCAGATTCGGCATTCAGGACTGGGTCCTGGTGACCACGGATGCCAGCCTGCGAGGCTGGGGAGCAGTCACACAGGGAAGGAATTTCCAGGGCTTGTGGTCAAGCCTGGAGACATCACTTCACATAAATATCCTGGAGCTAAGGGCCATTTACAATGCTCTAAGCCTAGCAAGACCTCTGCTTCAAGGTCAGCCTGTGTTGATCCAGTCGGACAACATCACGGCAGTCGCCCACGTAAGCAGACAGGGCGGCACAAGAAGCAGGAGGGCAATGGCAGAAGCTGCAAGGATTCTTCGCTGAGCGGAAAATCATGTGATAGCACTGTCAGCAGTGTTCATTCCGGGAGTGGACAACTGGGAAGCAGACTTCCTCAGCAGGCACGACCTCCACCCGGGAGAGTGGGGACTTCATCCAGAAGTCTTCCACATGATTGTAAACCGTTGGGAAAAACCAAAGGTGGACATGATGGCGTCCCGCCTCAACAAAAAACTGGACACGTATTGCGCCAGGTCAAGGGACCCTCAGGCAATAGCTGTGGACGCTCTGGTAACACCGTGGGTGTACCAGTCAGTGTATGTGTTCCCTTCTCTGCCTCTCATACCCAAGGTTCTGAGAATTATAAGACGGAGAGGAGTAAGAACTATACTCGTGGCTCCGGATTGGCCAAGAAGGACTTGGTACCCGGAACTTCAAGAGATGCTCACAGAGGACCCGTGGCCTCTGCCTCTAAGAAGGGACCTGCTCCAGCAAGGACCCTGTCTGTTCCAAGACTTACCGCGGCTGCGTTTGACGGCATGGCGGTTGAACGCCGGATCCTGAAGGAAAAAGGCATTCCGGAGGAAGTCATCCCTACCCTGATCAAAGCCAGGAAGGATGTAACCGCAAAGCATTATCACCGCATTTGGCGAAAATATGTTGCGTGGTGCGAGGCCAGGAAGGCCCCAACGGAGGAATTTCAACTGGGTCGATTCCTGCATTTCCTGCAAACAGGAGTGTCTATGGGCCTCAAATTGGGATCCATTAAGGTTCAGATTTCGGCCCTGTCGATTTTCTTCCAGAAAGAACTGGCTTCAATTCCTGAAGTTCAGACGTTTGTCAAGGGGGTGCTGCATATACAGCCTCCTTTTGTGCCTCCAGTGGCACCTTGGGATCTCAATGTAGTTTTGGGGTTCCTCAAATCACATTGGTTTGAACCACTTAAATCTGTGGATTTAAAATATCTCACATGGAAAGTGGCCATACTGTTGGCCCTGGCTTCGGCCAGGCGAGTGTCAGAATTGGCGGCTTTATCCTGCAAAAGCCCCTATCTGATTTTCCTTTCGGACAGGGCGGAATTGAGGACTCGTCCTCAGTTTCTCCCTAAGGTGGTGTCAGCGTTTCACCTGAACCAACCTATTGTGGTGCCTGCGGCTACTAGGGACTTAGAGGACTCCAAGTTGCTAGACGTTGTCGGGGCCCTGAAAATATATGTTCCAGGACGGCTGGAGTCAGAAAATCTGACTCGCTGTTTATCTTGTATGCACCCAACAAGCTGGGTGCTCCTGCTTCGAAGCAGACTATTGCTCGTTGGATTTGTAGTACAATTCAGCTTGCTCATTCTGTGGCAGGCCTGCCAGAGCCAAAATCTGTAAATGCCCATTCTACAAGGAAGGTGGGCTCATCTTGGGCGGCTGCCCGAGGGGTCTCGGCTTTACAACTTTGCCGAGCAGCTACTTGGTCAGGGGCAAACACGTTTGCTAAATTCTACAAATTTGATACCCTGGCTGAGGAGGACCTGGAGTTCTCTCATTCGGTGCTGCAGAGTCATCCGCACTCTCCCGCCCGTTTGGGAGCTTTGGTATAATCCCCATGGTCCTTACGGAGTTCCCAGCATCCACTAGGACGTCAGAGAAAATAAGAATTTACTTACCGATAATTCTATTTCTCGTAGTCCGTAGTGGATGCTGGGCGCCCATCCCAAGTGCGGATTGTCTGCAATACTTGTACATAGTTATTGTTAACTAAATCGGGTTATTGTTGTTGTGAGCCATCTTTCCAGAGGCTCCTCTGTTATCATGCTGTTAACTGGGTTCAGATCACAAGTTGTACGGTGTGATTGGTGTGGCTGGTATGAGTCTTACCCGGGATTCATAAATCCTTCCTTATTGTGTACGCTCATCCGGGCACAGTATCCTAACTGAGGCTTGGAGGAGGGTCATAGGGGGAGGAGCCAGTGCACACCAGGTAGTCCTAAAGCTTTCTATTTGTGCCCAGTCTCCTGCGGAGCCGCTATTCCCCATGGTCCTTACGGAGTTCCCAGCATCCACTACGGACTACGAGAAATAGAATTATCGGTAAGTAAATTCTTATTTTTCCTTCCAGGGGGATCATGGACCCCCACGAGGGAGAATAAGTGTCGGTATGCCGGCTGTCGGTATCCTGGCATCGGTATACTGTGCGCCGGGATCCCGTCAGTCGGCATACTGAATACCACCCGATAAACACACCAGCCATTCAGCTCCCATATGTAAATTAACAGGAGCTGATTGGCTGGTGTATTATCTCCTTGCACATATCACTGGTTTAACACTTCCTTATGCCATCTCCAGGTTAATACATCTGCCCCTCTGTGAGGAGACCTGCAGAACATGCACTGTGTGTGGTAATGAGGGCAGAGTTTGCAGACCTATGATGTAAGTGCTATATAATATTGGGATGTTTCTCGTCCTTACAGTAAGCATGCTGTGTGTAATAACAATCACCTGTCTTCATGCAGGAGGTGAAAGTAAATTGGGCAACGACTCCCAGCAGCCAGAAGAAAGACACTTCCAGTGAGTATCTGTCCTGTGCGGAGCAGCGCTGCTTCCTGCGGCACTCCTCTGCATTGTATGATGCTGCTGTTCATCCCTTCTTGTTGCAGGCCCCTCCAGCAGACAGTCTCTGGTTGATAGTCCTTGCGCTGTTTAGGCTGCTTCTCTTGGTATTCTCTCTCATTTATATAAATTCAGAACACTTCTATTCGGTACTGATTTAAGTATTTCCCCAAATTTCCCAGGGTGGTGGAAAGTTTTGCTCCTGATTGCGGCGATAGTACTGTGCACCTCAGCTATGTAACAGCCCGTTCCGTGCTGCCGGTAGTGTCTGCGTTTGCTGTGTGTATTGCTGTTTGGAATAATTCCCTTTCTTTTCAGATCACTTTCATGTATTTGTTGGGGATCTGAGTCCGGAAATCACCACAGAAGACATTAAATCTGCTTTTGCGCCATTTGGTAAAATATCGTAAGTATTAGAGGCTTCCTGCACTTGGTCCAGCTCCGGCCTCTCGTTTCTCTGTTGGGTTTCCTGCTGTGTTTGGTTACGGTCTGCTGTCTGTTATCTTGTTTCCTTGGGTCGTATATTACACTTGTATGAAGTTCTACTGCTTAGTCGAACATCCACTAATCTCCTATCGCTAAACCTGTAATGAAACGGTGGCCTGCGTACTCCTGCCCTGTAAAATGGGGCAGGCCGGTGACTCCTCCCGGTAATTATTAATGATGTGGGATGGGCTAATGCTTCACGTTTATATTCTGGGTCCTGTAAGTACTGGTGGCTCATTATTTGATCTAGGCCGTGGGGGGCAGAAGTCTGGGCATTCTGTGGGTTCAGTTGAAGTAGGCGTGATTATGACGCGCGCGAGTAAGATCTGCTACATGGCGCACTTACGGTAACTCCGGATGCGCTGACCTCCATTCACAACTCCATAGGGCTGTGTATTAGTGAGACTGGGTCACGAGGCGGGTGGGTACCGTTGCCAGTATTCCTAAGTTATTGCAGCGGCAACTTGTCCCCCTTTGCCCCTAATTGAATTGAGCCCTTTAAATAATATGACCCAGCCCTCTTATATCTGTGATTGGTTGGTCACCAGAGGGGAGGAGTTACCATCCAGTCATAGATTATGGCACTATGTCTGCAGCAGGCTGACTGGTCTTATACTATATAGCAGTGGCCCCGTCTCCTGCTCTTTATAGTGGGGTTCTGGGTCAGTCAGCGACTACTCATCTGTCTCTCTGGCATCTGGTCTTTACTAATAACATGCAATGTTCTTTAATGTCCTGTTGTGTTTGTTTGCTGTACACATTGGTAAGTCGGACTGTCTAGCAGGGGTGTAAGGATGCTACAGTCTTTCCTTACTCACACTCACCATTAAACTGAATAGCATTCTGATTATTTTGCAGAATTGCTGGTAGATGGACAGAATCTTGAAGGATAACTGCAAGGAACTGTGCACACACTGGAACCTCAGTTGTAGCTTTTTTATTCTCTTTTCTTTGTATTCTCATTTTATACACTTTCTATTGATAACGTTCTCTATTCAGTGCAGATTTCTCTGTAAGTTTTGTTGTTTTGTACTGGTGTGCTGAAGTATTGTTCTTTAGTATTCTCCTTTCTTAAATTTTCTGAAAATGTCAATTTTTCAAAATTTACAGCTGCCCAAACTTCAAAATGGTGGTAAAGAATTGACCAAGAAAAATAAAGAAATCTGTTAACAGGCCATGTATGCCTTTTAATTCCTATTTTTTCCTCTTTTTTCAATTTTGATATTTCATATATTTCTATATCTATAAATATTCTGCAGGCATTGCTATTAGCGAGTGCATGGTGAGCCAGGATTGCTGAGTGCTTAAGACTAGCGAGCAGAGCCTTTTATTTTGTAGTGTAATGGGCTAGGTTGCATGATTATTACATGTTAATATTAGAATTCTGTGCTGTAGATAGAACTCTAACGTGTCTGAGTCTGGAAGAGCTGGGGCAGGGAGTCAGGCGTCTTAGTGGTAGACGGAGGATATTTGAAAGTGTAAAAAGAGATGAAGGAAGGAGTGATCTTCACAATACAGTGTGTGTGGTTCCTTTTAGTATGTCATTGATGATTCGCCTCCGTACATGTGTTATAGCGTGACCAGGCTTTTGCTCTCTTCCCACAGTGATGCCAGGGTGGTGAAGGATATGGCGACTGGAAAATCCAAGGGCTACGGCTTTGTGTCGTTCTACAACAAGCTGGTGAGCTGTCCGGCTTTCCTCCTGTACTGAGCTTATTAAAGGCACGGGGCCGATTCAGAGGTGTCTGTCTGTGACTTTATGCAAATGATGCTACAGACTCCTTCCCTGGTGTACATGCGCGTGTATGAATTTGCAAGTAATGGTCAGCGTCCCTTCTGTGCCACGGCGGCCTTATTAGCCACGTGGACCAGGTCTCTACTTGGTGGATGTGATGTTTTAGCTGTACTTGTTAACGTGGTTGGGTAAGAGGTGGAAACTAGAGAGCGAGTCTGCTTGTGCATATCCAGAATTACCAGCAGAGGGAGACCGCCAAACGCCAGATATGGAAGGGGTAAGGATACAGTAACACAATGAGGGGCAGAGGTTCTGCCATCACTAATACCCCCTTTCCCCTGCCGCAATGTCCCGGGATGTGGGTCAGTGGAAAAAGGTCCCAGAAACATTACCTGGGTCCAGTGACCTGGGTAATGCTACAGTATAAGTGGGTGACCCGGGTCATCCATCCCGTTGCAAGCACCGGGAGAGGCGGATCGCCGACACTCGCTGATGATGTCATCTCCATGCAGAGGGAAAATAGGATTTTGGTACTTACCAGGTAAATCCTTTTCTTTGAATCCATAGGGGGCACTGGAGTACTCTTGGGATATGGACGGTTTCCGTAGGAACCAGGCACTGAATATTAAAATTTAGAACTCTCCTCCCCTCCATATCCCAGAGTACCTCAGTGTTTTTTACTGAGCTGAACAGGAGCGATAGAGAGGTTGACAAAGGAGAATTACATATAACATAACGGACAACAATAAAGTTGACACATAACGTGACTGACAACTAAACAGTTGGCACAATAACTGATAGAACTTGAAACTTGAACCAGTCGGTGAGAATGTGTTACCATAAGATTCCCTGAACTTACCGCAAACTAGGTAAAACTGCTCTGGGTGGGCGTCCAGTGCCCCCTATGGATTCAAAGAAAAGGATTTACCTGGTAAGTACCAAAATCCTATTTTCTTTTTCATCCACTAGGGGTCACTGGAGTACTCTTGGGACGTACCAAAGCTTCCCTCGTGGGCGGGAGAGCAGTTTGGCACCTGTAACACTAGGCGGCCAAAGCTAGATGCTGATGCCACAAACGTATCAAACTTGTAAAAGCGCACAAACGTGTGCACTGATGACCAGGTAGCCGCACGGCAAAGCTGCGTCGTAGAAGCCCCACGACCAGCTGCCCATGAAGTTCCCACAGAACGTGTGGAATGAGCTGTTACTGATGTAGGCGGCTGTAACCTAGCATGAAGGTAAGCCTGACGTATGGTCAGTTTAATCCATCTGGATAAGGTCTGCTTAGAAGCTGGCCAACCCATCTTGGCAGAATCATACAGAACAAACAACGTATCCGTCTTACGAACTGTAGACGTTCGGGACACATAAACGCGTAATGCGCGTACCACATCCAAGGTTCCAGAATTTCCTGTCAACACAGGAACTACTATTGGTTGATTGATGTGAAAAGATGACACTACCTTTGGTAGGAAAGCGGGATTCGTCCGAAGTTCCGCTGTGTCATCATGAAACACCAAATACGGTGGCTTGCATGACAAGGCACCCAAATCTGAAACACGCCTTGCCGATGCTAAGGCTAGGAGAAAAAGTGTTTTCCAAGTGAGAAACTTAATATCCACTTGTTGTAAGGGTTCAAAATATGAAGACTGTAAGAAATCTAAAACCAGATTCAAGTCCCATGGCGCTGTAGGTGGAATGAATGGAGGCTGTACTCTGAGGACACCTTGCAGAAAAGTGTGTACAGACGGCAATAGAGCCAATCGTCTTTGAAAGTAAATTGACAAAGCAGATACCTGCACCTTTAGTGTAAATAAACGCAGTCCTCCATCTAACCCCGTCTGTAGAAATAACAAAAGACGGGATAACTTGAAAGATGATGTCAGAAACTTCCGATCCTCACACCAACCTATATAGACATGCCAGATTCTGTAATTATGAGCTGCCGTAACTGGCTTCCTAGCTCGTAACATGGTTGGTATAACCGATTCTGGAATGCCCTCTCTCCTTAAGAGGGCGGTCTCAACAGCCACCCCGTCAAACGCAGCCGCGCTAAATCGGGGTAAAGGAACGGACCTTGTTGTAACAGGTCCGGACGAAGTGGGAGCGGCCAAGGCTCGTCTGCGAGTAGTCCTCGGAGATCCGAGAACCAAGCTCTCCGAGGCCAATGAGGCGCCACTAGTATGACTGTGACAGACTCTTTTGATCCGTTTTAGCAACAGAGGGAGCAGCGGAAACGGTGGAAACAGGTACACGAGGCTGTACGGCCACGCGACGGTGAGAGCATCCACCGCCACTGCCTTTGGATCTCGCGTTCTGGACACATACTGGGGCGTTTGGTGATTGTGGCGAGATGCCATCAGGTCCACTTGAGGGTAACCCTACCTCTGGGCCAACATGTGAAACACTTCTGGATGTAATGCCCATTCTCCTGGATAAAAATCCGGACTGCTGAGATAATCCGCTTCCCAGTTGTCCACTCCCGGAATGAACACTGCCGACAACATCACTTGGTGACGCTCGGCCCAATTGAGGATTCGAGCTACTTCTCGCATTGCTATGCGGCTTCTCGTTCCTCCTTGTTTGTTGATGTATGCGACCGCCGTCGCATTGTCCGACTGCACCTGGACAGGCTGAGACCGAAGAATGTGCACTGCTTGTCGTAGCACATTGTAAATTGCCCGGAGTTCCAGGACATTTATAGACAGCAATCTTTCGTGAGCCGCCCAGAGACCCTGGAGCTGACAATTTTGAACTACAGCTCCCCAACCTCTGAGACTCGCGTCCGTCGTTAGAATTATCCAATTCCAGGCGCCGAACCGTTTCCCTGCGGTCAGATTGTGTACATTGAGCCACCAGAGCAGAGATACTCTTGCCCTTGGCGACAACCTCACTCTGTGGTGAATCTGCAGATGCGAGCCCGACCACTGTGCCAGCACATCCAGTTGAAAAGGACGTGAGTGAAGTCTCCCGAACTGAAGCGCTTCGAAAGCTGCCACCATTGTGCCTAAGAGGCGAATGCACAAATGTACCGAGACTGTGCGTGGCTTGAGCACCAATCGAACCAGATGACGAATGATCTGTACTTTCTGCTTTGGTAGGTAAATTCTTTGATTTACCGTATCGAGAATCATACCTAGGAATTGCAGTCGTTGAGACGGAATCAGATGTGATTTCTTGAAGTTGACAATCCAACCGTGCTGAACTAGGACATCGTACGTTAGCAACGCATGATGGAGGAGCATCTGTTGAGACGGAGCTTTGATGAGCAGATCGTCCAAGTACGGAACTATTATCACTCCCAGGGATCTGATATGAGCGATCATCACAGACATCACTTTGGTGAATACCCGAGGCGCTGACGAGAGGCCAAATGGTAGAGCCTGAAACTGGTAATAGTTCTGCCGGATTGCAAACCGCAAGAACCTCTGATGAGGTGGCCAAATCGGAATGTGTAAATACGCATCTTTGAGATCCAGCGCAATCATGAATTCCTGTGGCTCTAAACCTGCAATTACCGACCGCAGAGATTCCATCTTGAATCTGTAGTAAGTGACGTACTGATTGAGGCCCTTTAAGTTCAGTAATGGCCTGACCGAGCAATCCGGCTTTGGTACCACAAACAGACTGGAATAATAACCCTGCCCCTGTTGGTGTACAGGGACCGGAATCAAAACTGCTGACTCCAGCAGAGACTAAATGGCAAGTTGCAGAACCGCCCGTTTGTCGTCCGACACAGGCAGTCCTGTCTTGAAAAACCGCAGTGGCGGGAGACAGTCGAACTCTATTTTGTAACCTTTGAGCACTAAATTGCGGATCCAGCCATCTGTGGACGTCTGGAACCACGCCAAATGGAACGTCTGAAGGCATGCTCCCACAACTGGAGATCCAAGATGGACTGGGAGTCCGTCATGCCACTGGCTTGTCGGTGACCTTAGCGTCTTGACGACTGGCGTTGGTTTGTTGGAAACCACGCCCTCGACCTCGTCTACCGGCCGTGGCTGGTCCCCTACCACGGCCTCGAAAGGGCTGAGGCCGAAATGATTTGAACGCCGGGCCCGAGTATTTCCGCCTAGGCGCCGTTGGAGGCAATGGTAAGAAAACAGACTTACCACCTGTGGCCTCAGCAATCCATTTGTCCAATTCAGGACCAAACAACTTCTCGCCACCGTAAGGTAACGCCTCTATACCTCTTTTGACCTCCGCCTCCGCTTGCCAAGAGCGCAGCCAGAGTGCTCGTCATGCTGCAACTAGCGACGATGAAAGGCGAGAAGTGAGCTGACAGACGTCAGTAGAAGCTGTACATAAATAATCAGCAGCTTCCCAGATTTGATCAGCGAGAAGTATAAGGTGATCGTCATGTAGCGCGTTAGTTACCCAAATGCCAACCAAACCAGGTCTAAGTAACACTCCTGCTGCTATATACATGGATTTTAGCATAGCTTCAATTTTACGGTCTGAAGGGTCTTTAAGCGTAGTAGCCGTTGGTACTGGTATAGTTAATTTCTTTGTAAGTTTAGACACAGACGAATCCACCAATGGCGGATTCTCCCATGTAGCTGTCACAGACTCCGGAAACGGGTAACTAGACTTAAATCTGCGAGGTATAGAAAACCGTTTATCCGGATTCTTTCGTGTTTCCAGTAACATCTTCTTAAGAGATTCCGAAACCGGAAAACACATCGGAGTCCTCTGTCGTTTAGCAAAGACGACTTCATCATTTGTCAGAGGCTCCTCAGATTCTGTAAACTTCAGAGACTGACGCACCGCTCTGATGAGATTATCAATGCCTGGGCTGTCAAAATCTTCACTATCGGACTGCTGGTCTACTTCGCCCTCCTCACCGTCATCTTGCGCAAAGAGGTCTGGCATAGAATCATCAGACTGTAACATAGCAGAAACTGGTAAATCATAAGACAAAGTAAATTTATCCCTGTCGAGCGGCAGCCAATTCTGATTGCAATCCAGCCATGACATCTGCTAGCATAGCCCATGGAGGGTCCGGGGATGAAACCGGCTTAGACAGTGGAGCAGAGATTGTATTCGTAGCTGAATCCACAAAACATACTGCGCATGTGGTAGAACCATCCGGTAATACACTGTCACAGACATGGCAGTGCTTTTTTGGTTTTGCCGGTGCCTTACTCATTATGCAGACAGACAATACAACATACAAAGACAGACAACCTGCACGACTCAGTAAATAGTACTATGGTGTCTCTCTCTCTCTCTATATATATATATATATATATATATATATATATATATATATATATATATATATATATATATATATATATATATATACATACATACATACATACATACATACATATACATAGATATATATATATATATACACATATACATACATAGATATATATATATATATATATACACACACATATATATACACATATATATCTGGCAAAGTGTAGTGCACGTGGCCAGTACTATATGAAACTGATCCCAAATTCCCACCAACACCCCTGCGCCTCCGGTGGAGTAGAGATGTAGTACAGGAACGTTCTGGAATCACAAACTGGAAGACAGGAAGCAAGATTAAAATGGCCACCATGCCTCACAGTGCAGGGTATATGTAACAAGTGCAGCCAACCCTGTAATATAGGCTTAACAGCCTATTTCATCAATGTCACCCTTATGCAGCCCTCCGCTAATGTCATCACCCCCCCCCCCCCCTCCTGCTCCCTCCCCCGTGGCCCGTGTACCGCTGTCTGAGCGGGAATTACCGGGGCGCGGGTATCTCACTCCCAGCGCAATCAGGGTGCAGGGAGCCGGGGAGCGCTGTAATGGAGAGCAGTCCTACAGCGGCGGCCGGCAGGTGTGAGCGGCGGGTGAGCGGCGGGTGAGCGCGGCGGCCGGCGGGTGTGCGCGACGGCCGGCGGGTCTCAGCGGTGGAGGCGGCGCTGCTCGGAGCGGTTGCCGGGGCGGCCTGTCAGGAGAGGCGGGCGCAGTGAGAGCTCAGTGAACCTTGTCCCCACACCCCAAGCATACCTGACTCCAGAAGCGAAGGCTGTGACGGGGCTTCTATCTGTAAGCTCCGCCCAGCTGTAGCAGCAGTCAGGGAATGAGCTGCGTGTGGCTGTGAGGGTGCTCTTTGTGAGGACCGACACGCCATGCGCTGCTCCGTGCAGCGGCACTATCCCGGACCCAAGTTTTTACAGAAACTGGGAAGGGATGTGCTGTGAGCAAAAAATGTAAAAGTAGAAAAAAAAAATTAAAAATAAAAATATTCAAAGTAGTGTGGTTAAGCTCCACACAAGCCTGTTGCTACGAGAAGCACAGAAAAAACACTGATGTACTCTGGGATATGGAGCGGAGAGAGTTCTAAATTTTAATATTCAGTGCCTGGTTCCTACGGAAACCATCCATATCCCAAGAGTACTCCAGTGACCCCTAGTGGATGAAAAAGAAAAATGGGCACACGGGTTCAGTGTAAACAGATGGAAGAGTTAGTTTAAACAGGGTCTGGTCCAGGTTGGATCAGTGTCTGGAAACCCAGATCAGACCCAGAATTTACACATACAGAAATCCTAGTGGCACATGGGGGACTTCCATTGTTATCGTTTCCGCTCACACCACCCGGGGGTAGTAAGCTGAAATGCGCAAAAAGTGACTTGTTTGAGTGCTCAAATGGTACGTTTTGCGTCACGCCCATTAGTTTGATTGGATTTAGCAGCTTTATCGGCTAAACCCAACCTCTCTGGGTGTGATCAGCACAAAAAAAAGTCTTACAAAAAAAACTATTGAATCATGCCTGGCAATCTCCCATCACTTTAGACGGGAGACCGGACACGCAAAATAATTGAATTCCCTCCCATGGTTTTCAAGTACACCTGTCTCCAGATAATTTCTGCTCTCACCATGTGCTGTGTACGCACTGCCTGACGTCACAACTTCACCAGACCAGTCCTGAACTCCAGGGTGGGGGAATGGGGGATAGTGGTTTCTTAAAAAGCAAAAATCTAGAAAGAAATGTCCTATAAAGCTGAGAGGAGCTACAGGTTTCACAGGCTTTCAGTGTGTCTGTGGATATTCCCCTCCTCTTCCCTCAGGGTCTCTGAAATCAGGCCAGAGGTGTTCGCTTTAACCTGTGTCAATGGGGGGAACCATTTCTCAGTGTACAAGTGACTTCCTGTGTTAGCTGTGGGACTCTGATCCTGGTTTATCAGTCTCTGCACTGATGCCTTATTGCCCAGCCCTTATCCCTCAATGTTTCCTGCCTACAGGATGCTGAAAACGCCATTGTTCACATGGGCGGCCAGTGGTTAGGTGGACGGCAGATCAGAACTAACTGGGCAACTCGCAAACCGCCTGCGCCAAAGAGCACCCAGGAAAGTGAGTATGGTGGTCCTGCCAGGATGGCTGCTGTCAGTGTGTCACCGTACAGCTGTCTGGTAACTGCCGCACTCTTTCTCTAGATAACACTAAGCAGCTGAGGTTTGAAGATGTCGTCAACCAGTCCAGCCCAAAGAATTGTACTGTGTACTGTGGTGGAATCGGCTCTGGCCTTACTGGTAAGTCTGCGTGCTGATGCCTGTCAGATCCCACCCCCCCACTCGCTTATCTGATCCCCCCTCCTCTGTATCCCCCTGTATCAGTACAGGCCCCACTCTCTTATCTGATCCCCCCCCTCCCTCCTCTGTATCCCCCCCTCCCTCCTCTGTATCCCCCTGTATCAGCTCAGCACAGGCCCCACTCTCTTATCTGATCCCCCCCTCCCTCCTCTGTATCCCCCTGTATCAGTACAGGCCCCACTCTCTTATCTGATCCCCCCCCCTCCCTCCTCTGTATCCCCCTGTATCAGTACAGGCCCCACTATCTTATCTGATCCCCCCCCCCCCTCCTCTGTATCCCCCTGTATCAGTACAGGCCCCACTCTCTTATCTGATCCCCTCCTCTGTATCCCCCCCTCCCTCCTCTGTATCCCCCTGTATCAGTACAGGCCCCACTCTTATCTGATCCCCCCTCCCTCCTCTGTATCCCCCCCCTCCTCTGTATCCCCCTGTATCAGTACAGCCCCCACTCTCTTATCTGATCCCCCCTCCCTCCTCTGTATCCCCCTGTATCAGTACAGGCCCCACTCTCTTATCTGATCCCCCCCCTCCCTCCTCTGTATCCCCCCCCCTCCTCTGTATACCCCTGTATCAGTACAGGCCCCACTCTCTTATCTTATCCCCCCCCCCTCCTCTGTATCCCCCTGTATCAGTACAGGCCCCACTCTCTTATCTGATCCCCCCCTCGCTCCTCTGTATCCCCCCCCCCTCCCTCATCTGTATCCCCCCCCTCCCTCCTCTGTATCCCCCCCCCCCCTCCCTCCTCTGTATCCCCCCCCCCTCCCTCCTCTGTATCCCCCTGCATCAGTACAGACCCCACTCTCTTATCTGATCCCCCCCCCCTCCTTCCTCTGTATCCCCCCCCCTCCCTCCTCTGTATCTCCCCCCCCCCCTCCTCTGTATCTCTCCCCCCCCTCCTCTGTATCTCCCCCCCCTCCTCTGTATCTCCCCCCCCTCCTCTGTATCTCCCCCCCCTCCTCTGTATCTCCCCCCCCCCTCCTCTGTATCTCCCCCCCCCTCCTCTGTATCTCCCCCCCCCCTCCTCTGTATCTCCCCCCCCCCTCCTCTGTATCTCCCCCCCCCCCCTCCTCTGTATCTCCCCCCCCCCCCCCCCCCCCCCCCCTCCTCTGTATCCCCCTGTATCAGTACAGGCCCCACTCTCTTATCTGATCCCCCCCCTCCCTCCTCTGTATCCCCCCCCTCCTCTGTATCCCCCTGTATCAGTACAGACCCCACTCTCTTATCTGATCCCCCCCCTCCTTCCTCTGTATCCCCCCCTCCCTCCTCTGTATCTCCCCCCCTCCCTCCTCTGTATCTCCCCCCCCCCCCTCCTCTGTATCCCCCCCCCTCCTCTGTATCCCCCCCCCCCCTCCTCTGTATCCCCCCCCCCCTCCTCTGTATCCCCCCCCCCCCCCCTCCTCTGTATCCCCCTGTATCAGTACAGGCCCCACTCTCTTATCTGATCCCCCCCCCTCCCTCCTCTGTATCCCCCCCCCTCTCTGTATCCCCCCCCTCTCTGTATCCCCCCCCCCCTCCCTCCTCTGTATCTCCCCCCCCCCCTCCTCTGTATATCCCCCCCCCCCTCCTCTGTATCCCCCCCCCCCCTCCTCTGTATCCCCCCCCCCCCCCCTCCTCTGTATCCCCCTGTATCAGTACAGGCCCCACTCTCTTATCTGATCCCCCCCCTCCCTCCTCTGTATCCCCCTGTCTCAGTACAGGCCCCACTCTCTTATCTGATCCCCCCTCCCTCCTCTGTATTCCCCCCCTCCTCTGTATCCCCCTGTATCAGTACAGGCCCCACTCTCTTATCTGATCCCCCCCTCCCTCCTTTGTATCCCCCTGTCTCAGTACAGGCCCCACTCTCATCTGATCCCCCCCTCCCTCCTCTGTATCCCCCCCTTTCTCCTCTGTATCCTCTTGTATCAGTACAGGCCCCCCCCACTCTCTTATCTGATCCCCCCCTCCCTCCCTCCCTCCTCTGTATTTCCCCCCCCCCCCCCCCCCCCCCCTCCTCTGTATCCCCCTGTATCAGTACAGGCCCCACTCTTATCTGACCCCCCCCCCCCCTCCCTCCTTTGTATCCCCCCCCCCCCCCCCTCCTCTGTATCCCCCTGTATCAGTACAGCCCCCACTCTCTTATCTGATCCCCCCCCCCCCCCCCTCCCTCCTCTGTATCCCCCTGTCTCAGTACAGGCCCCACTCTCTTATCTAATCCCCCCTCCCTCCTCTGTATTCCCCCCCTCCTCTGTATCCCCCTGTATCAGTACAGGCCCCACTCTCTTATCTGATCCCCCCCCTCCTCTGTATCCCCCCTCCCTCCTCTGTATCCCCCTGTATCAGTACAGGCCCCACTCTCTTATCTGATCCCCCCCTCCCTCCTCTGTATCCCCCTGTCTCAGTACAGGCCCCACTCTCTTATCTGATCCCCCCTCCCTCCTCTGTATACCCCCTTTTCTCTAACGTCCTAAGTGGATGCTGGGGACTCCGTCAGGACCATGGGGATTAGCGGCTCCGCAGGAGACAGGGCACAAAAATAAAGCTTTAGGATCAGGTGGTGTGTACTGGCTCCTCCCCCTATGACCCTCCTCCAAGCCTCAGTTAGGTTTTTGTGCCCGTCCGAGCAGGGTGCAATCTAGGTGGCTCTCCTAAAGAGCTGCTTAGAAAAAGTTTTTAGGTTTCTTATTTTCAGTGAGTCCTGCTGGCAACAGGCTCACTGCATCGAGGGACTTAGGGGAGAGAAGTGAACTCACCTGCGTGCAGGATGGATTGGCTTCTTAGGCTACTGGACACCATTAGCTCCAGAGGGAGTCGGAACACAGGTCTCACCCTGGGGTTCGTCCCGGAGCCGTGCCGCCGACCCCCCTTGCAGATGCCGAAGATTGAAGAGGTCCAGAAACAGGCGGCAGAAGACTTTTCAGTCTTCATGAGGTAGCGCACAGCACTGCAGCTGTGCGCCATTGTTGTCAGCACACTTCACACAGCGGTCACTGAGGGTGCAGGGCGCTGAGGGGGGCGCCCTGGGCAGCAATGTATAATACCTTTTTTATGGCTAAAAATACATCACATATAGCCCTTGAGGCTATATGGATGTATTTAACCCCTGCCAGGTCTCAGAAAAACGGGAGAAGAAGCCCGCCGAAAAGGGGGCGGGGCCTATTCTCCTCAGCACACGGCGCCATTTTCCCTCACAGAAATGCTGGTGGGAAAGCTCCCAGGCTCTCCCCTGCACTGCACTACAGAAACAGGGTTAAAACAGAGAGGGGGGGCACTTATTTGGCGATATGTATATATATATTAAAATGCTATAAGGGAAAAACACTTATATAAAGGTTGTCCCTGTATAATTATAGCGTTTTTGGTGTGTGCTGGCAAACTCTCCCTCTGTCTCCCCAAAGGGCTAGTGGGGTCCTGTCCTCTATCAGAGCATTCCCTGTGTGTGTGCTGTGTGTCGGTACGTGTGTGTCGACATGTATGAGGACGATGTTGGTGAGGAGGCGGAGCAATTGCCTGAAATGGTGATGTCACTCTCTAGGGAGTCGACACCGGAATGGATGGCTTATTTAAGGAATTACGTGATAATGTCAACACGCTGCAAGGTCGGTTGACGACATGAGACGGCCGGCAAACAAATTAGTACCTGTCCAGGCGTCTCAAACACCGTCAGGGGCTGTAAAACGCTCATTTACCTCAGTCGCTCGACACAGACACGGACACTGACTCCAGCGTCGACGGTGAAGAAACAAACGTATTTTCCTTTAGGGCCACACGTTACATGTTAAGGGCAATGAAGGAGGTGTTACATATTTCTGATACTACAAGTACCACAAAGAAGGGTATTATGTGGGGTGTGAAAAAACTACCTGTAGTTTTTCCTGAATCAGATAAATTAAATGAAGTGTGTGATGATGAGTGGGTTTCCCCCGATAGAAAATTATTGGCGGTATACCTTTTCCCGCCAGAAAACACCCTTTAGGGTGGATAAGGCGCTCACACGCTTATCAAAACAAGTGGCGGTACCGTCTCCAGATAGGGCTGCCCTCAAGGAGCCAGCTGAGAGGCTGGAAAATATCCTAAAAAGGTATATACACACATACTGGTGTTATACTGCGACCAGCGATCGCCTCAACCTGGATGTGCAGCGCTGGGGTGGATTGGTCGGATTCCCTGACTGAAAATATTGATACCCTGACAGGGACAGTATTTTATTGACTATAGAGCATTTAAAAGATGCATTTCTATATATGCGAGATGCACAGAGGGATATTTGCACTCTGGCATCAAGAGTAAGTGCGATGTCCATATCTGCCAGAAGATGTTTATGGACACGACAGTGGTCAGGTGATGCAGATTCCAAACGGCACATGGAAGTATTGCCGTATAAAGGGGAGGAGTTATTTGGGGTCGGTCCATCGGACCTGGTGGCCACGGCAACAGCTGGAAAATCCATCTTTCTTTTTCATCCACTAGGGGTCACTGGAGTACTCTTGGGATATGGACGGGCGGAGCCGAACAAAGGCACTGAATATTCAAATTTAGGACCCTCCCACCCCTCCATATCCCCGAGTACCTCAGTGTACTGTCCCAGTGTTTTTTCGGTGCTCACAGCACGAACATCGGCTTGTGGTATAGCCACACTTGGATTTTTATTTTTAAATTTTATTTTTAATTTTTATTTTTACAACTTAGCACATCCCTTCCCAGTTTCTGAAAAAACATGGGTCCGGGATAGTGCCGCTGCACGGGCAGCGCATGGCGTGTCGGTCCTCACAAAGAGCACCCTCACAGCCACAGACAGCATGGCGTATCGGTCCTCACAAAGAGCACCCTCACGGCCACAGACAGCACTGCTTCTACAAACAGCAGCCAGGACTAGAGAGCTGGACGGGCTTGCAAAAAGCCGTCGCAGCCAATAGATCACTGGAAGCTGACTGCGTCACAAGGACTACAGAGCTGACGGAGCTTACACAACGAAGCCCCGTTGCAGCCATGAGTCACACCACTGAAGCTGGACGGAGCTTATACAGAAAGTCCCGCCACAGCCAGAAGTTACAGAAAGGTAGGCTGGGGAGCGGGGCGGTCAGCGCAGGCTGCCGCCCCGCTATGTGTGGGTTAATGTGAATACAATACAGCTCCGTCCCGCCGCACAGCAGGGGGAGCTCATACCCGCCAAGACAGCCACTACCTTCTGAGGAGACAAGCCGTCCCAGTGCTCCGGCAGCCGCCAACTCCGTCCTGCCGCATAGCAGGGGGAGATCAGACGACGCTAAACAGCCGCTATGTATCACACAGACGGGGACATCAAGCCGCCCGTCCCAGCGCTCCGGTCGCCGCCAAGCTCCCTCCTGCCGCAGCAGGGGGAGTTCATACGAAGCAGCTGCTCCGTCTGACATCAGGCCGCCCGTCCCAGCGCTCCGGTAGCCGCCAGTCCGTCCTGCCGCACACTGGGCTCCGTACGGCTGCACAGCAGGTAAGCCATACTTAGTACCAGTATGACCGCCGCTCCGTCACGGCCTGCAAATGCCAGGGCAGGCTTCCAACACGGCCGCCCAGCTACGTCCGGCCGCCCATCAGTCTCACTACAGAGACGATCACAAGTGCAGGCTTCCCGCAGATGATCATAGGGGGGGAAGAGGCACGGTGGAAGCTGGCGGATATATGACCAGCTGGGTATATATATATTTATATATATATATCTATCACAGATATAAGCTTGTTACCGATACTGACAGTAATAATTGAACTATATTACTGGCTGTGATTTTCAGAGTTTAACCTATATTAATGGCTGCTATTAACAAAGCTAGGGAGCCTATATTAATATATTAATATTAATGTCTGATGTGATCATGGCCTATCAGCTTATATATATATTTATTCATAGAACAGTTGTAACCGTCCTGTGGTTATACTGTATAATAACCTATACGGAAAGGTCAGCATGGCAAACGGGCCATTTTAACCATGCTGCCTGTTGTTTTCCAGTTTGTGATTCTGGAACATTCCTGCCCTACATCTCTAAGCCACTGGAGGCGCAGGGGTGTTAGTGGGAAATTTTAATCGGCATGTAAACTGTTTTTCTACATGATTCTAGAACATTCCTGCCCTACATCTCTAAGCCACCAGAGGCGTAGGGGGGTTAGTAGGAATTTGGTTCGGGTTTCATAGGCCATGTGAACTGCTTTTCACATAAAGATTACTCTGTTTTTTCTTCACAGCGAATAAATCTTTAGTTTTACTAAAGATTTCCGTAGAGAGAATCAACCTTGAGTTTAATATTATTATGCTGTTCACCAATACAATATATATATATGACATGATAACGTCATAAGGCGTGCAATGGCTGTCCGTGGCCTATTGGGGTGTCTGTCTGCATAGCGAGTAAGGCTCTAGTACAGACCAAAAAAAAATAACATTGGCATCGGAGTCTCGGAAGTTATTCCGCCAGCTCTAACAAAAGACAGTTTTCCAGAGGAATTCCCTTTGGGTACCACAGTGCTTATTTAACTGGTCTTATAATGTAATGCACGATTCTATGTCGAATCTCACACCGATAACCACGAGTGAGAAGGGTTCATTAGACCAGCACTCAGATAGTGCAGGGTTGTTGCGAACATACATTGCTAAATTACAGGGAGTCAATGTCTCCATTGTTCCACTTAGTAGACTTTGACCACTATTTAATCGTTTACAATATGACGCCATCCGACATTGGTAAATGCGTCTGTGTCAAACATAAAGACCCATGAAACATTTGGGTCACTAGACATTACGGTTAAAAGAAGCTACAGAGTATATCTGTAAAGCTTCTAACGACGTTTCATCGTCGCCAGTTCAGCACGACAAGGCCACAGCTTGTTGGTCCTACATTTGATATTCAGCCGTTAATCGAAACGGAATTCTTGTGCCGGCATTTAATCCCTTTAGACTTCAGTTTCAAGGCGGTGATACAAACACTCACGCCTTGTAACGACAGGTCGCTACGGTCTGCAAGCCAGTAGTTGATGACCTCTTTTCCAATTGTGGGAGCGCGTCTTTACATGTTACCTTTGCGGGGTTTCCAGACTTCAACAGGGTCATGACTGCCTCTGTCGAACGGATTGGCAGGTAGCCATTTGGTCTCTACTGGGTTTCAGCTGTCTTTATAATACAGGCAGAGTCAGGGTGGCTTATTCCCCTCTGGTTGGGGTAACCAATCCATACAGCTCCGTCGCAGTTGCAATCAACAAATCACTTACTGCAGTTTGAAAATGGATTTGCTGCAGGTAGTATTGGCATATTGGAGCCACAAAATACTGGCATTTGCAATGCGTATATACCCATTCCGGTTTGTTCATCACAGGTTTTAGCGTTTGCAATTCGCCACAACCATTAACCATTTCATGTCTACCGTTGCTTATCGCTTTGGGTATTTACCAAAAGTGATGTTGGGATGATAGCTCATCTCACATACGAACTCTGTCTCAACAAAGTTCCTCTAAACTTGCGCTACTAAGGTATACTGCGGTAGCAGATCAAGTTCGAAAACAATCGCATCTAATTCCGTCTAAACGATGTCAATGCCTAGGTAAGATGATAAATACGGTAAATCAAAGACTTTTACCTACTACACCAGCAATAACAAATGTACGTCTAGTAATTAGTGCAAAACACGCACACTAGCGGTACATTGGTGTATTCACCTATTACGAATAACGATGTGTTTTCAATTTAGTTCGCCACCCTTCACTCGCGTTTCCCACAGAGGGAAAAGGGTGCATATACTCTGGACGACAGTCGCAGAGGGTCAGGATTTGTAGTTAAAATTAGCAACAAAGGTTCTAAAACACGACAGATTGCTGTCGATAAATGTCCTAGAACTCTGGGCATTTTACAATGCAATACATAATTCGCTTTCAGTCTGACCAGGTATATACTCTGGTTTCTCTTCAGAACGAATAAATCTTTCGCCTTTTACTAAAGATTTCGGTGGAGAGGAACAACCATGAGTTTCATGTAAATTTTTGATGCATGTCCCACGCTGGCCTTAAGCAGTCAAACAAGGCAACGGCAGTTGCATACACAACAACCAGTGAGAACCAAGTAGCCGCATGGCAATGCGGCAGGTAACTCAGATCCTCAATGGCTCAGAACACCATTATGTGAAAATGTCAAGAGATCATTATGTGAGTGGACATCTGTTAGACAGAGGATCTCACCCGTCAGGATTTGGATCCTGAAAACTGGACATTAAATCTAGAGGTGTTTCATATGTGAGTCCACAGAAGGGGGTTACCCTCAAGTATACATGATGGCATCTCGCCACAATTACGAAAGTTCAGTATGTGTACAAAACAGATCACAAGGGCAGTGGCGGTGGAGTCTCTCACATTCATGTGGTCATTCAGCATCGTGTATCTGGCTCCACCATTTTCCGCTGCTCTCTCCGTTGTCAAAACGGATCATAAGACAGTTTGTCACAGTCATACTGGTGGTATCTCATGGGTTTCGGAGAAGTTTGCTTCTCGAATTTTCAAGGAATACTTGCACACGATCTTGGCCCGCTCATAATACGTCCAACCTGTTACATCAGGAAACGTTAGTTTACCCATAGTTCCCTAGGTACCTATTATCTAGGTACCGCAGCTGCGGTTGACGGGGTGAGGGTTCAGACCGCCCTCTTAAGAAATTGAGCATTACAGTATCGGTTATACTAACCATGTTACGAAATAGTAAGCCGTTTAAGGCAGCTCATTTTTACAAAATTTCGTGTGCTTACATAGGTTGTAAACCTCGGAAGTTCCAACATCATCCTTCAAGTAACCCGTATTCTGTTAAACGGGGTGGGATGGAAAACTGCGTTGATCTGCACGAAGAGTGCAGGTATCTGTGTGGTAAACTTATTTTCAAAGACGTTTGCTTCTATTTGCGTCTGTACACATCTTTCTACAAGGTGTCATCAAAGTTCACACTCTATTTATCCCACCTACAGCGCCAGGCGACTTGAAGTTGGGTTCAGATTTCTTACAGTTTCATATTGTGAACCCTTTCAACAAATGGGAATTAAGTTTCTCACTTTGGAAAACAATTTTTTCTTCTAGCCTTGGCTTCGGCAAGGGTTTGTTTTCATATTTGGGTGCCTTGTATTCCAAGCCACCGTATTTCAGTTTTCTCATGACAAAGCAGATCTTCGGACGAATCACGCTTTCGTATTCTTCACATCAATGTACCAATAGGGGTTCCTGTGTGGACAGCACATTCTAGAACTGAATGTGGTACACGCATTACGCGTTTATATATGTGCCGAACGTCAACAGTACGTGATATGAATACGTTGTTTGTTCTCTATGATACTGCCAACTGGGGTTAGCCAGTTTCTCAGCAGACATTATCGAGTTGGGTAATAATAATGACTACAAGTCAGGCTTACCTTAAGGCTAGGTTACAATCGCCTACGTCAGTAATAACTCATCCCACAGGTTCTGTGGGAATGTCAGACCCAGTGGGTCGTGGAGTGTCTAAAACGCGGCTATATAGCCTTCATGTGCACCATGTTTGTGCACGTTTACACGTTATAAATGGTGGCGCCATCAGCATCTAGCCTTGGGCTGCCTACTGTTACAAGTATCAAACAGCTCTCCCGCCCACGAGGGAAGCTTTGGTACGTCCCAAGAGTACTCCAGTGACCCCTAGTGGATGAAAAAGAAAATAGGATTTTGGTACTTACCAGGTAAATCCTTTTCTTTGAATCCATAGGGGGCACTGGACGCCCACCCAGAGCAGTTTACCTGGGTTGTTTTAAGCTCAAGAGAGCTTAGGGTAACAAGTTTTACTTGATTGATATTAAGCTCAGAGGAGCTTATGGTAACACATTTTCACCGATTGGTTCAAATTATAAAGTTCTATCGGTTATGGTGTCAACTGTTTAGTTGACAGTAAGGTTATGGGTCAACATTGTTGTTGTCCGTTATGTTATAGGTATTCTCCATTGTCAACCTCTCTATATCGTTCCTGTTCGCTCAGTAAAAAACACTGAGACAGTACACTGAGGTACTCGGGGATATGGAGGGGTGGGAGGGTCCTAAATTTGAATATTCAGTGCCTTTGTTCGGCTCCGCCCGTCCATATCCCAAGAGTACTCCAGTGCCCCCTATGGATTCAAAGAAAAGGATTTACCTGGTAAGTACCAAAATCCTATTTTTTTACCCCAAGTCACATCTCAGCAGAAAAAGACACCGTCTTTTCAGCCTCAGTCCTTTCGTCCCCATAAGGGCAGGCGGGCAAAAGGCCAGTCATATCTGCCCAGGGATAGAGGAAAGGGAAGAAGACTGCAGCAGGCAGCCCATTCCCAGGAACAGAGCCCTCCACCGCTTCTACTAAGTCCTCAGCATGACGCTGGGGCCGTACAAGCGGACTCTGGTGCGGTAGGGGGTCGTCTCAAGATTTTCAGCGCGTAGTGGGCTCACTCGCAAGTGGACCCCTGGATCCTACAAGTAGTATCCCAGGGGTACAGATTGGAAATTCGAGACGTCTCCCCCTCGCAGGCTCCTGATGTCTGTTTTACCAAGGTCTTCCTCCGACAGGGAGGCAGTATTGGAAACAATTCACAAGCTGTATTCCCAGCAGGTGATAATCAAAGTACCCCTCCTACAACAAGGAAAGGGGTATTATTCCACACTATATTGTGGTACTGAAGCCGGACGGCTCGGTGAGACCTATTCTAAATGGGAAATCTTTGAACACTTACATACAAAGGTTCAAATCAAGATTGAGTCACTCAGAGCAGTGATAGCGAACCAATAGGGTGTCCCTGGACATCAAGGATGCTTACCTCCATGTCCCAAAATTGCTCTTCTCACCAAGGGTACCTCAGGTTCGTGGTACGGAACTGTCACGATCAGTTTCAGACGCTGCCGTTTGGATTGTCCACGGCACCCCGGGTCTTTACCAAAGTAATGGCCGAAATGATGACTCTTCTTCAAAGAAAAGGCGTCTTAATTATCCCTTACTTGGACGATCTCCTGATAAGGGCAAGGTCCAGAGAACAGTTGGAAGTCGGAGTAGCACTATCTCAAGTAGTTCTACGACAGCACGGGTGGATTTTAAATATCAAAAATCGCAGCCGTTTCCGACGACACGTCTGCTGTTCCTTGGGATGGTTCTGGACACAGTCCAGAAAAAGGTGTTTCTCCCGGAGGAGAAAGCCAGGGAGTTATCCGAGCTAGTCAGGAACCTCCTAAAACCAGGAAAAGTGTCAGTGCATCATTGCACAAGAGTCCTGGAAAAAAAAATAAAAAATGGTGGCTTATTACGAAGCGATTCCATTCGGCAGATTCCACACAAGAACTTTTCAGTGGGATCTGCTGGACAAATGGTCCGGATCGCATCTTCAGATGCATCAGCGGATAACCCTATCTCCAAGGACAAGGGTGTCTCTCCTGTGGTGGCTACAGGGTGCTCATCTTCTAGAGGGCCGCAGATTCGGCATTCAGGATTGGATGCTGGTGACCACGGAGGCCAGCCTGAGAGGCTGGGGAGCAGTCACACAGGGAAAAAATTTCCAGGGAGTGTGATCAAGTCTGGAGACTTTTCTCCACATAAATATACTGGAGCTAAGGGCAATTTACAATGCTCTAAGCTTAGCAAGACCTCTGCTTCAAGGTCAGCCGGTATTGATCCAGTGGGACAACATCACGGCAGTCGCCCACGTAAACAGACAGGGCGGCACAAGAAGCAGGAGGGCAATGGCAGAAACTGCAAGGATTTTTCGCTGGGCGGAAAATCATGTGATAGCACTGTCAGCAGTGTTCATTCCGGGAGTGGACAACTGGGAAGCAGACTTCCTCAGCACAACCTCCACCCGGGAGAGTGGGGACTTCATCGGGAAGTCTTCCACATGATTGTGAACCGTTGGGAAAGACCAAAGGTGGACATGATGGCGTCCCGCCTGAACAAAAAACTGGACAAGTATTGCGCCAGGTCAAAAGACCCTCAGGCAATAGCTGTGGACGTTCTGGTAACACCGTGGGTGTACCAGTCGGTGTATGTCTTAACTCCTCTGCTTCTCACACCCAAGGTATTGAGAATTATAAGACGTAGAGGAGTAAGAACTATACTCGTGGCTCCGGATTGGCCAAGAAGGACTTGGTACCCGGAACTTCAAGAGATGCTCACAGAGGACTCATGGCCTCTGCCGCTAAGAAGGGACTTGCTTCAGCAAGTACCATGTCTGTTCCAAGACTTACCGCGGCTGCGTTTGACGGCATGGCGGTTGAACGCCGGATCCTAAGGTAAAAAAGGCATTCCGGAAGAGGTCATTCCTACCCTGGTCAAAGCCAGGAAGGAGGTGACCGCACAACATTATCACCACATGTGGCGAAAATATGTTGCGTAGTGTGAGGCCAGGAAGGCCACACGAAGAAATTTCAACTCGGTCGTTCCTGCATTTCCTGCAAACAGGAATGTCTATGGGCCTCAAATTGGGGTCCATTAAGGTTCAAATTTCGGCCCTGTCGATTTTCTTCCAGAAAGAATTGGCTTCAGTTCCTGAAGTCCAGAAGTTTGTCAAGGGAGTACTGCATATACAACCCCCTTTTATGCCTCCAGTGGCACTGTGGGATCTCAACGTAGTTCTGGGATTCCTCAAATCACATTGGTTTAAACCGCTCAAATCTGTGGATTTGAAATATCTCACAGGGAAAGTGACCATGCGGTTGGCCCTGGCCTCGGCCAGGCGAGTGTCAGAATTGGCGGCGTTGTCTCACAAAAGCCCATATCTGATTGTCCATTCGGACAGGGCAGAGCTGCGGACTCGTCCCCAGTTTCTCCCTAAGGTGGTGTCAGTGTTTCACCTGAATCAGCTTATTGTGGTACCTGCGGCTACTAGGGACTTGGAGGACTCCAAGTTGCTAGATGTTGTCAGGGCCCTGAAAATATAGTTTCCAGGACGACTGGAGTCAGGAAAACTGACTGGCTGTTATCCTGTATGCACCCAACAAACTGGGTGCTCTTGCTTCTAAGCAGACGATTGCTAGTTGGATGTGTAATACAATTCAGCTTGCACATTCTGTGGCAGGCCTGCCACAGCCAAAATATGTAAATGCCCATTTCACAAGGAAGGTGGGCTCATCTTGGGCGGCTGCCCGAGGGCTCTCGGCTTTACAACTTTGCCGAGCTGATACTTGGTCAGGGTCACACCCTGACTGAGGAGGACCTGGAGTTCTCTCATTCGGTGCTGCAGAGTCATCCGCACTCTCCCGCCCGTTTGGGAGCTTTGGTATAATCCCCATGGTCCTGACGGAGTCCCCAGCATCCACTTAGGACGTTAGAGAAAATAAGAATTTACTTACCGATAATTCTATTTCTCGTAGTCCGTAGTGGATGCTGGGCGCCCATCCCAAGTGCGGATTGTCTGCAATGCTTGTACATAGTTATTGTTACAAAAAAATCGGGTTGTCATTGTTGTGAGCCGTCTGTTCAGAGGCTTCTACGTTTTATCATACTGTTAACTGGGTTCCGATCACAGGTTGTACAGTGTGATTGGTGTGGCTGGTATGAGTCTTACCCGGGATTCAAGATCCTTCCTTATTGTGTACGCTCGTCCGGGCACAGTATCCTAACTGAGGCTTGGAGGAGGGTCATAGGGGGAGGAGCCAGTACACACCACCTGATCCTAAAGCTTTATTTTTGTGCCCTGTCTCCTGCGGAGCCGCTAATCCCCATGGTCCTGACGGAGTCCCCAGCATCCACTACGGACTACGAGAAATAGAATTATCGGTAAGTAAATTCTTATTTTCTCCTCTGTATCCTCTTGTATCAGTACAGGCCCCACTCTCTTATCTGATCCCCCCCTCCCTCCCTCCCTCCTCTGTATCTCCCCCCCCCCCCTCCTCTGTATCCCCCTGTATCAGTACAGGCCCCACTCTCTTATCTGATCCCCCCCCCCCCTCCCTCCCTCCTCTGTATCTCCCCCCCCCTCCTCTGTATCTCCCCCCCCCCTCCTCTGTATCTCCCCCCCCCTCCTCTGTATCTCCCCCCCCCCCTCCTCTGTATCTCCCCCCCCCTCCTCTGTATCTCCCCCCCCCTCCTCTGTATCTCCCCCCCCTCCTCTGTATCTCCCCCCCCCCTCCTCTGTATCTCCCCCCCCCCTCCTCTGTATCCCCCCCCCTCCTCTGTATCTCCCCCCCCCCTCCTCTGTATCTCCCCCCCCCCCCCCCCCTCCTCTGTATCCCCCTGTATCAGTACAGGCCCCACTCTCTTATCTGACCCCCCCCCCCCCCCTCCCTCCTTTGTATCCCCCCCCCCCTCCTCTGTATCCCCCTGTATCAGTACAGGCCCCACTCTCTTATCTGATCCCCCCCCCCCCTCCCTCCTCTGTATCCCCCCCTTTCTCCTCTGTATCCCCCTGTATCAGTACAGGCCCCACTCTCTTATCTGACCCCCCCCCCCCCCCTCCCTCCCTCCTCTGTATCTCTCCCCCCCCCCCCCTCCTCTGTATCCCCCTGTATCAGTACAGGCCCCACTCTCTTATCTGATCCCCCCCACCCTCCTCTGCATCCCCCCCCCTCCCTCCTCTGCATCCCCCCCCCCTCCTCTGTATCCCCCTGCATCAGTACAGGCCCCACTCTCTTATCTGATCCCCCTCCCTCCTCTGTATCCCCCTGTATCAGTACAGACCTCACTCTCTTATCTGATCTCCCCCCCCCCTCCTCTGTATCCCCCTGTATCAGTACAGACCCCACTCTTATCTGACCCCCCCCCCCTCCTCCTCCTCTGTATCCCCCTGTATCAGTACAGACCCCACTCTCTTATCTGATCCCCCCCCCCCCCTACCTCCTCTGTATCCCCCTACCTCCTCTGTATCCCCCCTGTATCAGTACAGGCCCCACTCTCTTTTCTTTTTCATCCACTAGGGGTCACTGGAGTACTCTTGGGATATGGACGGCGTAGCAGAACAAAGGCACTGAATATTTAAATTTAGAACTCTCCACCCCTCCATATCCCAGAGTACCTCAGTGTACGACCTCAGTGTTTTTTCGGTGCTCACAGCACTAACATCGGCTTGTGGGAAGTCCCACATTTGGTGGAAGATTTTATTAATTTTTCATTTTTCTTTTTTCTTTTTACTTTTTACACTTCCCTTCCCAGTTTCTAGAAAAACATGGGTCCGGGATGGTGCCGCTGCAAGGCAGCGCATGGCGTGTCGGTCCTCACAAAGAGCACCCTCACAGCCACAGGCAGCCCACTGTCTCCTGCAAGCTGGACGGAGCTTACAGAAAGAAGCCCCGTCACAGCCATGATGAAGTGATCAAGAAGCTGGACGGAGCTTACAGATAGAAGCCCCGTCGCAGCCATGATCTGCAAGCTGGACGGAGCTTACAGAAAGAAGCCCCGTCACAGCCAGGAAGAAGCAAAGAGCTGGACGGAGCTTACAGAAAGAAGCCCCGTCACAGCCATGATGAAGTGATCAAGAAGCTGGACGGAGCTTACAGATAGAAGCCCCGTCGCAGCCATGATCTGAGGAGCTGGACGGAGCTTACAGATAGAAGCCCCGTCGCAGCCAGGACTGGAGACATGATCAAATAAGGTAGGCTGGGGAACGGGACGGTCAGCGCAGGCTGCCGCCCGATATGTGGGGGTATGTAATGCCGCTCATGCATCCGGCCGTCACAACGCCCCAGCCGCTCCATACGGCAGCCGCTCCGTCCGGCCATCCCAGCCGCTACGTCCGGCCGCCCAGCATGCCAGAACGCCGCTCCGTCTACCCGCACACAGCGCTAAGAGGGTGGCAACGGGCCGCCGCTCCGTCCGGCCGCCTAGCAACGGCCACCCGCAGACGCTCCGTCAGTCACCAGAAGAAGCAACGGAGCGCTCCTGGTGACCTCCGCTGCTCGGCAAGAAAGCCTCCCTGCAATGATAAGATATTCCCTGGTTTCCCGCTGAGACACAGCGTTACAGGGAGCACAGGGGGAAGGGGGGCGGTGGAATCTGGCGGATTACAGCGGCAAGGTTATGTAATATCTATAAACCACAGTTTAATATATATATGTGACATGTCACTAGATAATAGGCTATTGAGTCTATATTAATGATAGTGAGGCATGTATTGTAACACTGCAGGCATGTATTGTAACATGCCCTGTGATTATTACTGTATAATAGGCTATTTAGCCTATATATATTAATGTCTGTTATTATCACTATATTAATGTCTGTGGTTATCACTGTATAAGAGCATATATATATTATATATATTATATATTTATTCGCACTAGAGCATGTGTTGTACCCTGCCTGTGATTATCATTGTATAATAGGCTATATTAACAATTGTTCTGTGATTATCAGGGTCAGCATGGCATGACGGCCATTTTAACCATGTTTCCTGTTGTTTTACAGTTGTAATTCCGGAACATTCCTGCCATACATCTCTACGCCACCAGAGGCGCAGGGGTGTTAGTGGGAATTTTTGGTTCGGGTTTCACATAGGCTGCCCATGTGAACTGCTTTTCAGTCAGAAATAAATATATATTACACACCTTCAGATAATAACTTTACTAAGTCGTGCAAGTGTCTGTCCGTTGCCTATTGTGTTGTCTGTCTGCATAGGAAGTAAGCTCCAGCGCAGACTAAAAATACTTTTAAACTAGACATAAACCTACCACATGTTCACTATGTGTGTAGGTTTTCAGAATCCCAGATCCTATGTTAAACATTGGCAATTCAAATTAACTCCGCTCCACAAGAGCGGTAAGATCGACGGAAGTTATTCCGCAAGCTCTAATGAAGGAGTCTTTCCAAAGGTACAATTTTCCTTTGGGTACCAAGGTGTTAATTTAACTGGTCTTATAATTTCATGCAGTCGGATAATTCTATGTCAGACCTCACATTAAACCAGCAGTCAGATAGTGCGGGGTTTGGGCAACCATACATTGCTAATGACCAGTGCGTCAATGTCTCGAATTTACAGAGACTAAGGAGACTCTAACATCTAATCCGTCGAATTTAATAAACAACAGATTTTCAATGAATTCTTATTTAGAATATCTGACTAACATTTAAGTCTATTTACCCGTTTCCACATCTAAATGGGAGAATCCGCCATTGGTGAATTCGTCTGTGTCAAACATTATAAACACCCAAGATACATTTGGGTCACTAGGCGCTCTATGTATGGAAACAATGACGATCACGTTTGACTTATCGTTAATACAAAGCGGCAGAGTATCTCTGTAAAGCTTCTGCTGACGGCTGTTACCTCGATTCTCGCTTTTTAGCGTCGCTAGTTTCAGCACGACAAGGCCAGCAGTTGTTTGATAAAATTTCAAAACGTAAATACTTTGGTCCGGCGTTTAAAGTTTTTAGAATCCAGTCTTTTCAAGGCTGTGGTACAAGTCAAGACTTGTAACACCAGGGCGCTAAAGTCAAAACGACCTCTTAGGCCATCTCGAATTTCCAATTGTGGAAGCGCGCCTTTACACATTTGCCGGGTTTACAAACATCCACTCATGGATATATCCGCTATTTAAAGGTTAACTGCCTCTGTCAGACGAAATTAAGAGTTTTGGCAGGTTGCCATTCAGTCTCTGCTGTTTTCAGCTGTTTTTATTTCCAGCCATGGTACACCAACAGAGTCAGGGTTACTTATTCCCCTCTGTTTGGCGTTACGAAACCAGAGGGCTCCGTCGCAGTCTCAATCACAGAGGGCTCCGTCGCAGTCTCAATCAGCAAGTCACTTACTGCAGTTTGGAAAATGGAATTTTCTGCGGTTAGTATTTGCATATTTGGAGCCACAAAATTGCATAATTGCGCTTGATCTTCAATACCCATTCCGGTTTGGTCACCGCATCACAGGTTCTAGAGTTTTGCAAAACGCCACAACCATTAACCATTTCATCTACCGGTTGGCTTCTTGTCAACGCCTCGGGTATTTACCAAAGTGATGTTGGTGATGATAGCTCATCTCAGAGCCCTGCCAGTGACAATCGTTCCATACTTAGACGATCTGCTCATAAGAACTCTGTCTCACCAGAGGTTCTTCTTACTGGCGCTACTAACGTACACCATGGTGGCAGGTCAAGTTCAAAAAGCAATCGAATCTAATTCCGTCTCAACGACTTCAATTCCTAGGTATGATTATAAATACGGTAAATCAAAGACATTTACCTACTACACCAGCATACGCACACTAGCGGTACATTGGTGTATTCGCCTATTAGGAACAATAATGTGTTTTCAAAGCGCTTTAGTTCGCTGGGCTTCTCTCGCGTTTCCCACAGGGGGGCGAGGGTGTATATACTCTGGACGAGAGTCTCAGAGGTTGAGGAGTTGTAGTTAAAAAGGTCAGCGACAGGGGTTCTAAAACGGATCACGACAGATTGCTGTCTATAAATGTCCTGGAACTCCGTGTAATTTACAATGCACTACATGCTTCGCTTTCAGTCTGTCCAAGTGCAGTCAGACAACGCAACGGGAGTTGCATATACAACAGGGAGGACCAAGAAGCTGCATGGCAATGCGGCAGGTAGCTTGAATCCTCAATTGCCCAGAACACCATTAGGTGATGTTGTCGACAGGGTTCATTCCGGAAGTGGATATCTGTTAGACAGATGATCTCACCCGTCGGGATTTATATCCTGAAAACTGGGCATTCAATCCAGAGGTGTTTCATATGTGAGTCCACAGAAGGGGTTACCCTCAGGTATACATGATGGCATCTCGCCACAATTACAAACGCTCAGTATGTGTACAGAACGACAGATCACAAGGGCAGTGGCGGTGGAGGTTCTCACATTCGTGTGGTCATTCAGCATCGTGTATCTGGCTCCACCAGTTTCCGCTACTCTCTCCGTTGCTAAAACAAATCATAAGACAGTTCGTCACAGTCATACTGGTGATATCTCAGGGGTTTCCGAGAGCTTGCTTCTCGAATCTCCAAGGAATACTTGCACACGATCTTTGCCCGCTCATAATACGTCCAACCTGTTACAACAGGGACCGTTCTTTTACCCCTATTTACCTATGTACCGCGGCTGCGGTTGACGGGGTGGTGGTTCAGACCGCCCTCTTAAGAAAAGAGATAGGGCATTACAGTATCGGTTATACCAACCATGTTACGAGCTAGGAAGCCGCTTAAGGCAGCTCATTCTTACAAAATTTCGTGTGTCTATATAGGTGGGTGTGAAGCTCGGAAGTTCCGACTTCATCTTTCAAGTTACCCGTATTCTGTTATTTTACACACGGGGTGGAATGGAAAACTGCATTTATCTGCACTAAGGGTGCAGGTATCTGTGTGGTCAATTTATTTTCAAAGACGTTTGACTCTATTGCGTCGGTACACACCTTTCTACAAGGTGTCATCAAAGTGCAGCCTCCATTTATCCCACCTACAGCGCCATGCGACTGGAAGCTGGGTTCAGATTTCTTACAGTTTTCAATATTTTGAACCCTTACAACAAATGGGGATTAAGTTTCTCACTGGGAAAACGTTTTTCTTCTAGCCTTAGCTTCGGCAAGGGTTTTGTTTTCACATTTAGGTGCCTTGTATTCCAAGCCACCATATTTGGGTTTTCTCATAACAAAGCAGAACTTCAGACGAATTCCGATTTCTTATTTTTCACATCAATAAACCAATAGTGGTTCCTGTGTTGACAGCACATTCTGGAATTCGGAATGTGGTACACGCATTACGCGTCTATATGTCCCGAACGTCTACAGTTCGTAATACGGATACGCTGTTGTTCTCTATGATGCTGCCAACTGGGGTTAGCCAGTTTCTCAGCAGACATTATCCAGTTGGATAACAATGACTACAAGTCAGGCTTACTTTAGGCTAAGTTACAGTCGCCTACGTCAGTAATAGCTCATCCCACAGGTTCTGTGGGAATGTCATGATCAGCTGGTCGTGAAGCGTCTACGACGCGGCTACATAGCCTTCAGTGCACACGTGTGTGCGCGTTTACACGTTATGAAACGGTTGCGGCATCAGCATCTAGCTTTGGCCGCCTACTGTTACCGGTGTCAAACAGCTCTCCCGCCCACGAGGGAAGCTTTGGTACGTCCCAAGAGTACTCCAGTGACCCCTAGTGGATGAAAAAGAAAATAGGATTTTGGTACTTACCAGGTAAATCCTTTTCTTTGAATCCATAGGGGGCACTGGACGCCCACCCAGAGCAGTTTTACCTGGGTTGTATTAAGCTCAGAGGAGCTTATGGTAACACATTTTACCTGGTTGGTATTAAGCTCAGAGGAGCTTATGGTAACACATTTTCACCGATTGGTTCAAATTATAAAGTTCTATCGGTTATGGTGTCAACTGTTTAGTTGACAGTAACGTTATGGGTCAACTTTGTTGTTGTCCGTTATGTTATAGGAATTCTCCATTGTCAACCTCTCTATAGTTCCTGTTCGCTCAGTAAAAAACACTGAGGTCGTACACTGAGGTACTCTGGGATATGGAGGGGTGGAGAGTTCTAAATTTAAATATTCAGTGCCTTTGTTCTGCTACGCCGTCCATATCCCAAGAGTACTCCAGTGCCCCCTATGGATTCAAAGAAAAGGATTTACCTGGTAAGTACCAAAATCCTATTATCTGATCCCCCCTCCCTCCTCTGTATCCCCCTGTATCAGTACAGGCCCCACTCTCTTATCTGATCCCCCTGTTTCAGTACAGACCCCACTCTCTTATCTGATCCCCCTGTATCAGTACAGACCCCACTCTCTTATCTGATCCCCCCTCCCTCCTCTGTATCAGTACAGACCCCACTCTCTTATCTGATCCCCCCTCCCTCCTCTGTATCCCCCTGTATCAGTGCAGACCCCACTCTCTTATCTGATCCCCCCTCCCTCCTCTGTATCCCCCTGTATCAGTACAGACCCCACTCTCTTATCTGATCCCCCCCTCCCTACTCTGTATCCCACTGTATCAGTGCAAGACCCCACTCTCTTATCTGATCCCCCCTCCCTCCTCTGTATCCCCCTGTATCAGTACAGACCCCACTCTCTTATCTGATCCCCCCTCCCTCCTCTGTATCCCCCTGTATCAGTACAGACCCCACTCTCTTATCTGATCCCCCCTCCCTCCTCTGTATCCCCCTGTATCAGTGCAGACCCCACTCTCTTATCTGATCCCCCCCCCTCCCTGCTCTGTATCCCCCTGTATCAGTGCAGACCCCACTCTCTTATCTGATCCCCCCTCCCTCCTCTATCAGTACAGACCCCACTCTCTTATCTGATCCCCCCTCCCTCCTCTGTATCCCCCTGTATCAGTGCAGACCCCACTCTCTTATCTGATCCCCCCCCCTCCTCTGCATCCCCTGTATCAGTGCTGACCCCACTCTTACCAGGTCGGCGCTTGAAAATCCAATAATACTGCCAAATATAATAAAACAATTTATTTAGCTAGCAAAAAAATATATAAAACACAAAAAGAAACATAGAAAAATAAAAACTAATAATGGACCACAATAATATATA
This sequence comes from Pseudophryne corroboree, assembly GCF_028390025.1. Lineage (NCBI taxonomy): Eukaryota > Metazoa > Chordata > Amphibia > Anura > Myobatrachidae > Pseudophryne > Pseudophryne corroboree. The sequence goes on from NC_086446.1 coordinate 806,861,215, forward strand.
ACACATAAAACTTGGGTGTAATTACACCTCAGATAATAGCATATATATGCCTATAATAAAAACATATAGGAGTGGGTCACCGGTTTTCACCTATATAGCTTTCAATATACTGGATTCTAAGTTGTTCAGTCTCTCACAGTTCAGAAAGAATATGTCCTCCGGCTAATAAATTCAGCCTCTGTAACCATATATGTAAAGTATAATTTTCCACGTGATGGATATGATATGAAAGAACCGTACGGTTTCAATTACTCACTGAATCGCTGTCCTTGCTTTCCTATGCACGGTGGGTAATGCAAAGCCGCTCTCTATCACCCTTTGCACGGGTGAGACATCCGTCGGCGGCGCCCGCAGGGATGGATGTTTTCTTTAACACAGCACAGAGTTGGTAAGCTAAACTGCCGTGTATTATTCCTGATTGGAAATAGCCATGCTCAGCAAGACAGGCTGATGGTGTGAAAAATTGTGAAGAAATGAAGAGTCCGGTCTCTTCACAAGCAGGCTGATTGCCGGCAACAGGTTACAGACAACTTGATATTATAGAACAGCAGGTGTATTTCTCCTGTGAGCACTTGGATGGTCTCGGTGATATTCTCAGTGACCCGTCCTCTCTGTGTCCTCAATGCGTTTCTCCGCACCCCAGGCGGCTTCTTCAAGAGGCCTCTTGAAGAAGCCGCCTGGGGTGCGGAGAAACGCGTTGAGGACACAGAGAGGACGGGTCACTGAGAATATCACCGAGACCATCCAAGTGCTCACAGGAGAAATACACCTGCTGTTCTATAATATCAAGTTGTCTGTAACCTGTTGCCGGCAATCAGCCTGCTTGTGAAGAGACCGGACTCTTCATTTCTTCACAATTTTTCACACCATCAGCCTGTCTTGCTGAGCATGGCTATTTCCAATCAGGAATAATACACGGCAGTTTAGCTTACCAACTCTGTGCTGTGTTAAAGAAAACATCCATCCCTGCGGGCGCCGCCGACGGATGTCTCACCCGTGCAAAGGGTGATAGAGAGCGGCTTTGCATTACCCACCGTGCATAGGAAAGCAAGGACAGCGATTCAGTGAGTAATTGAAACCGTACGGTTCTTTCATATCATATCCATCACGTGGAAAATTATACTTTACATATATGGTTACAGAGGCTGAATTTATTAGCCGGAGGACATATTCTTTCTGAACTGTGAGAGACTGAACAACTTAGAATCCAGTATATTGAAAGCTATATAGGTGAAAACCGGTGACCCACTCCTATATGTTTTTATTATAGGCATATATATGCTATTATCTGAGGTGTAATTACACCCAAGTTTTATGTGTTATATATTATTGTGGTCCATTATTAGTTTTTATTTTTCTATGTTTCTTTTTGTGTTTTATATATTTTTTTGCTAGCTAAATAAATTGTTTTATTATATTTGGCAGTATTATTGGATTTTCAAGCGCCGACCTGGTATTTGTTTGTTTTCTATTGCTAATTGCTGAGGAGGCTGGCTACCTCCTTACCAGGTGGCTGCTGATTCCAATTCACATTTACACAGTTCTGCCCAGCGCCAACAAACCTTATTTTTTGTTTTCTGACCCCACTCTTATCTGATCCCCCCCCCTCCTCTGCATCCCCCTGTATCAGTGCAGACCCCACTCTCTTATCTGATCCCCCCTCCCTCCTCTGTATCAGTGCAGACCCCACTCTCTTATCTGATCCCCCTCCCTCCTCTGTATCCCCCTGTATCAGTGCAGACCCCACTCTCTTATCTAATCCCCCCCCTCCCTCCTCTGTATCCCCCTGTATCAGTGCTGACCCCACTCTCTTATCTAATCCCCCCCTCCCTCCTCTGTATCCCCCTGTATCAGTGCTGACTCCACTCTCTTATCTGATCCCCCCTCCCTCCTCTGTATCCCCCTGTCTCAGTACAGGCCCCACTCTCTTATCTGATCCCCCCTCCCTCCTCTGTATCCCCCCCTTTCTCCTCTGTATCCTCCTGTATCAGTACAGGCCCCACTCTCTTATCTGATCCCCCCCCCCCTCCCTCCCTCCTCTGTATCTCCCCCCCCCTCCTCTGTATCTCCCCCCCCCCCTCCTCTGTATCTCCCCCCCCTCCTCTGTATCTCCCCCCCCCCCTCCTCTGTATCTCCCCCCCCCCCCCTCCTCTGTATCTCCCCCCCCCCCTCCTCTGTATCTCCCCCCACCCCCTCCTCTGTATCTCCCCCCCCCCCCCCCTCCTCTGTATCCCCCTGTATCAGTACAGGCCCCACTCTCTTATCTGATCCCCCCCCCCCCCTCCTCTGTATCCCCCCCCCCCCCCTCCTCTGTATCCCCCTGTATCAGTACAGGCCCCACTCTCTTATCTGATCCCCCCCCCCCCCTCCCTCCTCTGTATCCCCTCCCTCCTCTGTATCCCCCCCTTTCTCCTCTGTATCCCCCTGTATCAGTACAGGCCCCACTCTCTTATCTGATCCCCCCCCCCCTCCCTCCCTCCTCTGTATCTCTCCCCCCCCCCCCCCCCCCTCCTCTGTATCCCCCTGTATCAGTACAGGCCCCACTCTCTTATCTGATCCTCCCCCCCCCCCTCCCTCCTCTGCATCCCCCCCCCCCCCCTCCTCTGTTTCCCCCTGCATCAGTACAGGCCCCACTCTCTTATCTGATCCCCCCCCCCCCCCTCCCTCCTCTGTATCCCCCTGTATCAGTACAGACCTCACTCTCTTATCTGATCCCCCCCCCCCTCCTCTGTATCCCCCTGTATCAGTACAGACCCCACTCTTATCTGACCCCCCCCCCCCCCCTTCTCCTCCTCCTACTCTGTACCCCCCTGTATCAGTACAGACCTTACTCTCTTATCTGATCCCCCCCCCCCCCCCCCCCCCCTCCCTCCTCTGTATCCCCCCTGTATCAGTACAGGCCCCACTCTCTTATCTGATCCCCCCTCCCTCCTCTGTATCCCCCTGTATCAGTACAGACCCCACTCTCTTATCTAATCCCCCCTCCCTCCTCTGTATCCCCCTGTATCAGTACAGGCCCCACTCTCTTATCTGATCCCCCTGTTTCAGTACAGACCCCACTCTCTTATCTGATCCCCCTGTATCAGTACAGACCCCACTCTCTTATCTGATCCCCCCCCTCCCTCCTCTGTATCCCCCTGTATCAGTACAGACCCCACTCTCTTATCTGATCCCCCCTCCCTCCTCTGTATCCCCCTGTATCAGTGCAGACCCCACTCATCTGATCCCCCTGTATCAGTACAGACCCCACTCTCTTATCTGATCCCCCCTCCCTCCTCTGTATCCCCCTGTATCAGTACAGACCCCACTTTCTTATCTGATCCCCCCCCCCCCCTCCTCTGCATCCCCCTGTATCAGTACAGACCCCACTCTCTTATCTGATCCCCCCTCCCTCCTCTGTATCCCACTGTATCAGTGCAAGACCCCACTCTCTTATCTGATCCCCCCTCCCTCCTCTGTATCCCCCTGGATCAGTACAGACCCCACTCTCTTATCTGATCCCCCCTCCCTCCTCTGTATCCCCCTGTATCAGTGCTGACCCCACTCTCTTATCTGATCCCCCCTCCCTCCTCTGTATCCCCCTGTATCAGTGCTGACCCCACTCTCTTATCTGATCCCCCCTCCTTCCTCTGTATCCCCCTGTATCAGTACAGACCCCACTCTCTTATCTGATCCCCCCCTCCCTCCACTGTATCCCCCTGTATCAGTGCAGACCCCACTCTTATCTGATCCCCCCTCCCTCCTCTGTATCCCCCTGTATCAGTACAGACCCCACTCTCTTATCTGATCCCCCCTCCCTCCTCTGTATCCCCCTGTATCAGTGCAGACCCCACTCTCTTATCTGATTCCCCCCCTCCTCTGCATCCCCCTGTATCAGTGCAGACCCCACTCTCTTATCTGATCCCCCCTCCCTCCTCTGTATCCCCCTGTATCAGTACAGACCCCACTCTCTTATCTGATCCCCCCCCTCCCTCCTCTGTATCCCCCTGTATCAGTGCTGACCCCACTCTCTTATCTGATCCCCCCCCTCCTCTGCATCCCCCTGTATCAGTGCTGACCCCACTCTCTTATCTGATCCCCCCCCTCCTCTGTATCCCCCTGTATCAGTGCAGACCCCACTCTTATCTGATCCCCCCTCCCTCCTCTGTATCCCCCTGTATCAGTACAGACCCCACTCTCTTATCTGATCCCCCCTCCCTCCTCTATATCCCCCTGTATCAGTGCAGACCCCAATCTCTTATCTGATCCCCCCCTCCCTGCTCTGTATCCCCCTGTATCAGTGCAGACCCCACTCTCTTATCTGATCCCCCCCCTCCTCTGCATCCCCCTGTATCAGTGCTGACCCCACTCTTATCTGATCCCCCCCCCCTCCTCTGCATCCCCCTGTATCAGTGCAGACCCCACTCTCTTATCTGATCCCCCCTCCCTCCTCTGTATCAGTGCTGACCCCACTCTCTTATCTGATCCCCCCTCCCTCCTCTGTATCCCCCTGTATCAGTACAGACCCCACTCTCTTATCTGATCCCCCCCCCCTCCTCTGCATCCCCCTGTATCAGTACAGACCCCACTCTCTTATCTGATCCCCCCCCCCCCTCCTCTGCATCCCCCTGTATCAGTACAGACCCCACTCTCTTATCTGATCCCCCCCTCCCTACTCTGTATCCCACTGTATCAGTGCAAGACCCCACTCTCTTATCTGATCCCCCCTCCCTCCTCTGTATCCCCCTGGATCAGTACAGACCCCACTCTCTTATCTGATCCCCCCTCCCTCCTCTGTATCCCCCTGTATCAGTGCTGACCCCACTCTCTTATCTGATCCCCCCTCCCTCCTCTGTATCCCCCTGTATCAGTGCTGACCCCACTCTCTTATCTGATCCCCCCTCCCTCCTCTGTATCCCCCTGTATCAGTACAGACCCCACTCTCTTATCTGATCCCCCCCTCCCTCCACTGTATCCCCCTGTATCAGTGCAGACCCCACTCTTATCTGATCCCCCCTCCCTCCTCTGTATCCCCCTGTATCAGTACAGACCCCACTCTCTTATCTGATCCCCCCTCCCTCCTCTGTATCCCCCTGTATCAGTGCAGACCCCACTCTCTTATCTGATTCCCCCCCTCCTCTGCATCCCCCTGTATCAGTGCAGACCCCACTCTCTTATCTGATCCCCCCTCCCTCCTCTGTATCCCCCTGTATCAGTGCAGACCCCACTCTCTTATCTGATTCCCCCCCTCCTCTGCATCCCCCTGTATCAGTGCAGACCCCACTCTCTTATCTGATCCCCCCTCCCTCCTCTGTATCCCCCTGTATCAGTGCAGACCCCACTCTCTTATCTGATTCCCCCCCTCCTCTGCATCCCCCTGTATCAGTGCTGACCCCACTCTCTTATCTGATCCCCCCTCCCTCCTCTGTATCAGTGCTGACCCCACTCTCTTATCTGATCCCCCTCCCTCCTCTGTATCCCCCTGTATCAGCGCAGACCCCACTCTCTTATCTGATCCCCCCTCCCTCCTCTGTATCCCCCTGTATCAGTGCAGACCCCACTCTTATCTGATCCCCCCCCCCCCTCCTCTGCATCCCCCTGTATCAGTGCTGACCCCACTCTCTTATCTAATCCCCCCCTCCCTCCTCTGTATCCCCCTGTATCAGTGCTGACCCCACTCTCTTATCTGATCCCCCCTCCCTCCTCTGTATCCCCCTGTCTCAGTACAGGCCCCACTCTCTTATCTGATCCCCCCTCCCTCCTCTGTATCCCCCCCTTTCTCCTCTGTATCCTCCTGTATCAGTACAGGCCCCACTCTCTTATCTGATCCCCCCTCCCTCCTCTGTATCTCCCCCCCCCCCCCCTCCTCTGTATCCCCCTGTATCAGTACAGGCCCCACTCTCTTATCTGATCCCCCCCCCCCCCTCCCTCCCTCCTCTGTATCTCCCCCCCCCCCCCCCTCCTCTGTATCTCTCCCCCCCCCCTCCCCCCTCCTCTGTAATCCCCCTGTATCAGTACAGGCCCCACTCTCTTATCTGATCCCCCCTCCCTCCTCTGTATCTCCCCCCCCCCCCCTCCTCTGTATCCCCCTGTATCAGTACAGGCCCCACTCTCTTATCTGATCCCCCTCCCTCCTCTGTATCCCCCCCTTTCTCCTCTGTATCCCCCTGTATCTCTCCCCCCCCCCCTCCTCTGTATCTCTCCCCCCCCCCCCTCCTCTGTATCCCCCTGTACCAGTACAGGCCCCACTCTCTTATCTGATCCCCCCCCCCCTCCCTCCTCTGCATCCCCCCCTCCTCTGTATCCCCCTGCATCAGTACAGGCCCCACTCTCTTATCTGATCCCCCCCCCCCCCTCCCTCCTCTGTATCCCCTGTATCAGTACAGACCTCACTCTCTTATCTGATCCCCCCCCCTCCTCTGTATCCCCCTGTATCAGTACAGACCCCACTCTTATCTGACCCCCCCCCTTCTCCTCCTCCTACTCTGTATCCCCCAGTATCAGTACAGACCCCACTCTCTTATCTGATCCCCCCCCCCCCTCCCTCCTCTGTATCCCCCCTCCCTCCTCTGTATCCCCCCTGTATCAGTACAGGCCCCACTCTCTTATCTGATCCCCCCTCCCTCCTCTGTATCCCCCTGTATCAGTACAGACCCCACTCTCTTATCTAATCCCCCCTCCCTCCTCTGTATCCCCCTGTATCAGTACAGGCCCCACTCTCTTATCTGATCCCCCTGTTTCAGTACAGACCCCACTCTCTTATCTGATCCCCTTGTATCAGTACAGACCCCACTCTCTTATCTGATCCCCCCCTCCCTCCTCTGTATCCCCCTGTATCAGTACAGACCCCACTCTCTTATCTGATCCCCCCTCCCTCCTCTGTATCCCCCTGTATCAGTGCAGACCCCACTCTCTTATCTGATCCCCCTGTATCAGTACAGACCCCACTCTCTTATCTGATCCCCCCCCTCCTCTGCATCCCCCTGTATCAGTACAGACCCCACTCTCTTATCTGATCCCCCCTCCCTCCTCTGTATCAGTGCTGACCCCACTCTCTTATCTGATCCCCCCTCCCTCCTCTGTATCCCCCTGTATCAGTGCAGACCCCACTCTCTTATCTGATCCCCCCTCCCTCCTCTGTATCCCCCTGTATCAGTACAGACCCCACTCTCTTATCTGATCCCCCCCTCCCTACTCTGTATCCCACTGTATCAGTGCAGACCCCACTCTCTTATCTGATCCCCCCTCCCTCCTCTGTATCCCCCTGGATCAGTACAGACCCCACTCTCTTATCTGATCCCCCCTCCCTCCTCTGTATCCCCCTGTATCAGTGCTGATCCCACTCTCTTATCTGATCCCCCCTCCCTCCTCTGTATCCCCCTGTATCAGTGCTGACCCCACTCTCTTATCTGATCCCCCCCCTGCCTCCTCTGTATCCCCCTGTATCAGTACAGACCCCACTCTCTTATCTGATCCCCCCCTCCCTCCTCTGTATCCCCCTGTATCAGTGCAGACCCCACTCTTATCTGATCCCCCCTCCCTCCTCTGTATCCCCCTGTATCAGTACAGACCCCACTCTCTTATCTGATCCCCCCTCCCTCCTCTGTATCCCCCTGTATCAGTGCAGACCCCACTCTCTTATCTGATTCCGCCCCTCCTCTGCATCCCCCTGTATCAGTGCAGACCCCACTCTCTTATCTGATCCCCCCTCCCTCCTCTGTATCCCCCTGTATCAGTGCTGACCCCACTCTCTTATCTGACCCCCCCCCCCCCTCCTCTGCATCCCCCTGTATCAGTGCTGACCCCACTCTCTTATCTGATCCCCCCCCCTCCTCTGTATCCCCCTGTATCAGTGCAGACCCCACTCTCTTATCTGATCCCCCCTCCCTCCTCTGTATCTCTCCCCCCCCCCCCTCCTCTGTATCCCCCTGTATCAGTACAGGCCCCACTCTCTTATCTGATCCCCCCCCCCCCCCCCCCCTCCCTCCTCTGTATCCCCCCCTTTCTCCTCTGTATCCCCCTGTATCAGTACAGGCCCCACTCTCTTATCTGATCCCCCCCCCCTCCCTCCCTCCTCTGTATCTCTCCCCCCCCCCCCCCCTCCTCTGTATCCCCCTGTATCAGTACAGGCCCCACTCTCTTATCTGATCCCCCCCCTCCCTCCTCTGTATCCCCCTGTATCAGTACAGACCTCACTCTTATCTGACCCCCCCCCCCTTCTCCTCCTCCTACTCTGTATCCCCCTGTATCAGTACAGACCCCACTCTCTTATCTGATCCCCCCCCCCCCCCTCCCTCCTCTGTATCCCCCTGTATCAGTACAGACCTCACTCTTATCTGACCCCCCCCCCCCTTCTCCTCCTCCTACTCTGTATCCCCCTGTATCAGTACAGACCCCACTCTCTTATCTGATCCCCCCCCCCTACCTCCTCTGTATCCCCCCTCCCTCCTCTGTATCCCCCCTGTATCAGTACAGGCCCCACTCTCTTATCTGATCCCCCCTCCCTCCTCTGTATCCCCCTGTATCAGTACAGACCCCACTCTCTTATCTAATCCTCCCTCCTCTGTATCCCCCTGTATCAGTACAGGCCCCACTCTCTTATCTGATCCCCCTGTTTCAGTACAGACCCCACTCTCTTATCTGATCCCCCTGTATCAGTACAGACCCCACTCTCATCTGATCCCCCCCTCCCTCCTCTGTATCCCCCTGTATCAGTACAGACCCCACTCTCTTATCTGATCCCCCCTCCCTCCTCTGTATCCCCCTGTATCAGTACAGACCCCACTCTCTTATCTGATCCCCCCCCCCCTCCTCTGCATCCCCCTGTATCAGTACAGACCCCACTCTCTTATCTGATCCCCCCCTCCCTACTCTGTATCCCACTGTATCAGTGCAAGACCCCACTCTCTTATCTGATCCCCCCTCCCTCCTCTGTATCCCCCTGGATCAGTACAGACCCCACTCTCTTATCTGATCCCCCCTCCCTCCTCTATATCCCCCTGTATCAGTGCAGACCCCACTCTCTTATCTGATCCCCCCTCCCTCCTCTGTATCCCCCTGTATCAGTGCTGACCCCACTCTCTTATCTGATCCCCCCTCCCTCCTCTGTATCCCCCTGTATCAGTACAGACCCCACTCTCTTATCTGATCCCCCCTCCCTCCTCTGTATCCCCCTGTATCAGTACAGACCCCACTCTCTTATCTGATCCCCCCTCCCTCCTCTGTATCCCCCTGTATCAGTGCAGACCCCACTCTCTTATCTGATCCCCCCTCCCTGCTCTGTATCCCCCTGTATCAGTGCAGACCCCACTCTCTTATCTGATCCCCCCCTCCTCTGCATCCCCCTGTATCAGTGCTGACCCCACTCTCTTATCTGATCCCCCCCTCCCTCCTCTGTATCCCCCTGTATCAGTGCAGACCCCACTCTTATCTGATCCCCCCCCTCCTCTGCATCCCCCTGTATCAGTGCAGACCCCACTCTCTTATCTGATCCCCCCTCCCTCCTCTGTATCAGTGCTGACCCCACTCTCTTATCTGATCCCCCCTCCCTCCTCTGTATCCCCCTGTATCAGTGCTGACCCCACTCTCTTATCTGATCCCCCCTCCCTCCTCTGTATCTCCCTGTATCAGTACAGACCCCACTCTCATCTGATCTCCCCTCCCTCCTCTGTATCCCCCCCCCCCTCCTCTGTATCCCCCTGTATCAGTGCAGACCCCACTCTCTTATCTGATCCCCCCCCTCCCTCCTCTGTATCCCCCTGTATCAGTACAGACCCCACTCTCTTATCTGATCCCCCCTCCCTCCTCTGTATCCCCCTGTATCAGTGCAGACCCCACTCTCTTATCTGATCCCCCCTCCCTCCTCTGTATCCATCTGTTTCAGTACAGACCCCACTCTCTTATCTGATCCCCCCTCCTCTGTATCCCCCTGTATCAGTGCAGACCCCACTCTCTTATCTGATCCCCCTCCCTCCTCTGTATCCCCCTGTATTAGTGCAGACCCCACTCTCTTTTCTGATCCCCCCTCCCTCCTCTGTATCCCCCTGTATCAGTGCAGACCCCACTCTCTTATCTGATCCCCCCTCCTCTGTATCCCCCTGTATCAGTGCAGACCCCACTCTCTTATCTGATCCCCCCTCCCTCCTCTGTATCCCCCTGTATCAGTGCTGACCCCACTCTCTTAACTGATCCCCCTGTATCAGTGCAGACCCCACTCTCTTATCTGATCTCCCCTCCCTCCTCTGTATCCCCCCCCCCTCCTCTGTATCCCCCTGTATCAGTGCAGACCCCACTCTCTTATCTGATCCCCCCCCTCCCTCCTCTGTATCCCCCTGTATCAGTACAGACCCCACTCTCTTATCTGATCCCCCCTCCCTCCTCTGTATCCCCCTGTATCAGTGCAGACCCCACTCTCTTATCTGATCCCCCCTCCCTCCTCTGTATCCCCCTGTATCAGTGCAGACCCCACTCTTATCTGATCCCCCCCTCCCTCCTCTGTATCCCCCTGTATCAGTGCAGACCCCACTTTCTTATCTGATCCCCCCTCCCTCCTCTGTATCCCCCTGTATCAGTGCTGACCCCACTCTCTTATCTGATCCCCCCTCCCTCCTCTGTATCCCCCTGTATCAGTACAGACCCCACTCTCTTATCTGATACCCCCTCCCTCCTCTGTATCCCCCTGTATCAGTGCAGACCCCACTTTCTTATCTGATCCCCCCTCCCTCCTCTGTATCCCCCTGTATCAGTGCAGACCCCACTCTCTTATCTGATCCCCCCTCCCTCCTCTGTATCCCCCTGTATCAGTGCAGACCCCACTCTCATCTGATCCCCCCCCCCCCTCCTCTGTATCCCCCTGTATCAGTGCAGACCCCACTCTCTTATCTGATCCCCCCTCCCTCCTCTGTATCCCCCTGTATCAGTGCAGACCCCACTCTCTTATCTGATCCCCCCCCCCCCCCCTTCCTCTGCATCCCCCTGTATCAGTGCAGACCCCACTCGCTCATACATCATCGGACGCTCTGACTGTTGGGAGAGGAGGGTGGAGAGAGATGATCTGTATATCACTAGTGTGAGAGTAGGCACTGCAGGACCTGCTGTATATCTGTTTGAGATGTACTAATGTGACGGATAATACCATCTTCTGTTAGATTATTACCTATCTATGCTGATTTCTAGAACACACCAGCGGCCCACAGCTGCACATGGCCAACATATAATGGTCCAGCCAGTCGCGGATCCTGCTAGCTGGGAATGGGAAGCTGCATGACATATGTTATACTCTGTGTGGTCACGTTTCTCTGCGTGAGGTAGATCATTGTGCGTTTATTCCAGATCAGCTGATGCGCCAGACGTTTGGGGTGTTTGGACAGATCATGGAAATCAGAGTTTTTCCTGAGAAAGGCTACTCCTTTGTTAGGTGAGTAGGGTCGGCTGTTGTATGGTGTACGGAACCAGTCCCTAATGCTGCCAGTTCTCATCTGTGCCCTGAGCTGGTAACAGAAGCTTATACTCCCACCTGAAGACTTTCATGTATCTTCCACTGTAACACACAAATGGTGAAATGTTGTAACTGTATTGGGCTGTAGTAACGTGTCTGCGGACTTGTACCTATAGAAACTGCTGTACCATCCTAGGCCCAGGTGCAGATTATATTGCAGGGTTGATAGTTTCTGACCGTATCTGTTCCCTGTGTGCTTTAGGTTCTCCAGCCATGACAGTGCGGCACATGCCATCGTGTCTGTGAATGGAACCACCATAGAAGGTCACGTAGTAAAGTGTTACTGGGGCAAAGAGACACCGGACATGACAAAGAATTTCCAGCAGGTACCAGACATAGTGCTGCCTGCCCTAATGCTCTGTGCCAACATGGAGGAGTACTGGGCGAGTGTATAGCCAGGGCACCTTATTCTCTGAGCCAGGATCCAGGCAGTTATAGGAAGACCTAGATCTACCAGCTGCATGTTTGTCGGGGATACCCTGAATTGATGGTTTAGGTAACTTGTCATTGGTGGGGGGGGGGGGGGGAGTAGATTGAGTTTGTCGTGTAGGTTACTGGGAACACTTTGTGTCAGCGGGAGGCAGCTGACCTTTTGTGTCGCGTATGTATTGACGTGGGGATAATCCGGAGACGAAAGTCAGTTGTCTGAGTAACCCAAACCCAGGTCTGATGAGAGTGCAGGCTAAGCCCACGTGGTGCCTGTATAAATGCAGCATTATTTGGCAAGTGATTGGATGCACAGGACAGGTTCAGCCGTACAGTGCATGGGACGCAGATGTGGCGGTTGCCCTGTGACTTGGGTTCAGGCTTTGTGGTGTAGGTGAAGTCCAGTCTGCGCAGCGAGACAGCAAATGAGTCAGATATATGAGACGGTAACGGAGGAGTGAACTGTGTACGTATCCCAGAGCCACAAATATCTGGATAACGCTGGTGTTTTCTCTCCAAGGTGGACTACAGTCAGTGGGGTCAGTGGAACCAGGTGTACGGGAGCCCCCAGCAGTACGGGCAATATGTGCCCAATGGCTGGCAAGTGCCATCTTACAGCATGTATGGCCAAGCATGGAACCAACAAGGCTTTGGAGTAGAGTAAGTCTGGCGGAGCATTGTGGGTAATGGGATGTGTATCCCTTGTCCTGTGACGGATTCCTTATCTCCCTTGTATTGTAGACAATCCCAATCCGCTACTTGGATGGGTGGATTCGGCACCCAGCCTCCACCACAAGCACAGGGCCCACCAGTGATACAAAACCCCTCAGGGTACAGTATGGCCAGTTACCAAACGCAGTGAGAAGAACTTTTCTACACGTCCGAGCCCCGCGCTGGCTCATTTACCGGAGGAAAGAAGAGGGGAATATCCACAGACACAATATTTATTTCAAGCTCAAATCGTTTTGGAACCTGTAGCTCCTGTCAGCTTTAAAGAACATTACTTTTTAGATTTCTGCTTTTTAAGAAACCCCCATTCCCCCACCCTGGAGTTCAGGACTGGTCTTAAAATCCAAGTTTCTTTTATGTACATAATAAAAGCCATTTGAGAGAGCTGGGCAGAGACTAAATTATCCAGTTGGCAAAATTCTTGTCACTTTTTAGTTCTTTTTTTTTTACTTTTTAAAGTCTCTGGCTGATTTTTAACAGGTCTGGGTTTGTGTCGGTGCAGACACGGGGGGTGTAAGGGGGCTTGCGTTGGTCCTGTCCCTAATCTAATGTCTTGATTGTGCTGCTAGTTTCCAATAATTGCTGTGACATGGCGGAATAGTCACACGTCTGGTCTGTAGTCAACAGCGCTGCCGGCTGAAGGATCTCAGATTGTCTTCTTCATAACCGCTGAACAGATGAGTCTTCTTGTTACGGACAATGACCTGCTCTCGTTCAGTAGCAATATATATATATCTGCCGTGTATATAGTAGGAAAGTTTTCTACAAGACTGTACTTGCGCACACAGCCGGCGGCCGAGCACATGATACTGTACATCCAATATGGCCGTCTCTTCAGTTCTCGGGCGCCCTGTAGCTTTATTATTTCTGTAGCGTTACCCTGAACGTCATGGGTATGAAGGACACTGTTCTCCACACGCCTGTTACTAATCTGATTTTTCTTCCTATTAATGGGACACGATGTGTGTGTATATAAACTTACCCAGCATGCTGCACTGTAGATGTGTTTTCTAGTCCTAATGGTGTTTCCAAAGTTAACTTGGGTTTGAAAGGGGTCAATGAGTTGAACCTATTCCAGGAGAAGCCTTAATTTCAGTTCTCTAAACGTTTCTTTTCTATCATCTCTCCTATTCTGACTAATTTGACTTACTATGTAAATTCTTTGTTTAAAAATGTTTTAATTTTTTTTTTTTTTAATATATAACTTTGTTTTTTTTGCTTTGCGTAACTTCATCCTGAGCTTTGTGTGGGAGGCTTTTTTTTTGTTTTGTTTTTATATTATGTTCAAGCGCTTTCTAAAACAGATGTTAATAAACCCTGTAACATGTTGCATTGTGCCGTTTTACCGGATGAAATGCGATGGTAAGAATGTAGTTGCCGGAGTGACCCGCTGGTGGTGGAGTTTGAATGGGAGCGCTTGGTGTCGCTCTGTGTGGAAGCGCAGAAACCATATTATCTTTCCACTACAATATTTTTATTTTTTTGGACCCATTTCTAAACTCCAATAAACTTTTAATGATATCAAAACCTGGTAAGTTCTTCCAGTATGACATCATTTATGTCTCCAGCGTAGGATGGTGGACCTGCGACCCATGCTTTATTAACTAATCATAGCACACTCGTTATGCAGCAACAGAAGAGTTCCTGTAATGGAGTAACTTGTTGAAGGTCAGCAGCAGACGTCCCACCAGGAACATGTCCGGTAAAGGTGTGCCGTGGTGACCACTCCACATGTAGCGTCTGCCCATATATCTCCTCTGCAGGCCCAGGAGGATGCAAACGCCGTCATGTAATGTGCCCTTAGACTTTCTTTTAAACATGCGCAGTGGTGTCCTTGTTCCATCATGTAGGAATGTGTTCATCTGGGGCAGGCCTTTCACAGCAGTTGCTCTAGAATTCCTGTGTTCAGAAAAGTTACAGCAATGGCCCTGACAGGATCCGTGGAAAGTATTCCTTCTTCATCCTCATATTATACTATTAGTAAAGGGAAATAGCATATGCCATATCACCACATGACTGCCCACTGCTCTGCCCCACCTTCCTCTGCCTTCTCCTCTTCCCCTCCCAGTCTACCTTCTCCTGCCCCACCTCCCTCTCTGCCTTCTCCTCTTCCCCTCCCAGTCTACCTTCTCCTGCCCCACCTCCCTCTCTGCCTTCTCCTCTTCCCGCCCAGTCTACCTTCTCCTGCCCCACCTTCCTCTCTGCCTTCTCCTCTTCCCCGCCCAGTCTACCTTCTCCTGCCCCACCTCCCTCTCTGCCTTCTTCTCTTCCCCGCCCAGTCTACCTTCTCCTGCCCCACCTCCCTCTCTGCCTTCTCCTCTTCCCCGCCCAGTCTACCTTCTCCTGCCCCACCTCCCTTTCTGCCTTCTCCTCTTCCCGCCCAGTCTTACCTTCTCCTGCCCCACCTCCCTCTCTGCCTACTCCTCTTCCCCGCCCAGTCTACCTTCTCCTGCCCCACCTCCCTTTCTGCCTTCTCCTCTCCCCCCCCCCCCCCCCAGTCTACCTTCTCCTGCCCCACCTCCCTCTCTGCCTTCTCCTCTCCCCCCCCCCCCCCCCCAGTCTACCTTCTCCTGCCCCACCTCCCTCTCTGCCTTCTCCTCTTCCCCGCCCAGTCTACCTTCTCCTGCCCCTCCTCCCTCTCTGCCTACTCCTCTTCCCCCGCCTAGTCTACCTTCTCCTGCCCCACCTCCCTCTCTGCCTTCTCCTCTTCCCCGCCCAGTCTACCTTCTCCTGCCCCACCTCCCTCTCTGCCTTCTCCTCTTCCCCGCCCAGTCTACCTTCTCCTGCCCCACCTCCCTCTCTGCCTTCTCCTCTTCCCCGCCCAGTCTACCTTCTCCTGCCCCACCTCCCTCTCTGCCTTCTCCTCTTCCCCGCCCAGTCTACCTTCTCCTGCCCCACCTCCCTCTCTGCCTTCTCCTCTTCCCCGCCCAGTCTACCTTCTCCTGCCCCACCTCCCTTTCTGCCTTCTCCTCTTCCCACCCAGTCTACCTTCTCCTGCCCCACCTCCCTCTCTGCCTTCTCCTCTTCCCCGCCCAGTCTACCTTCTCCTGCCCCACCTCCCTTTCTGCCTTCTCCTCTTCCCGCCCAGTCTACCTACTCCTGCCCTACCTCCCTCTGTTTACTCCTCTGCCCAACCCCCCTCTCTCTCTGCCTGCTGTGGCCCACCCCACTTAACTGTGCCCTGCCTTGCCACCTCACTGTCTACTGGTCTGCCCTACCTCCCTCTCTGCCTTCTCCTCTTCCCCGCCCAGTCTACCTTCTCCTGCCCCACCTCCCTCACTGCCTTCTCCTCTTCCCCGCCCAGTCTACCTTCTCCTGCCCCACCTCCCTCACTGCCTTCTCTTCCCGCCCAGTCTACCTTCTCCTGCCCCACCTCCCTCTGTTTACTCCTCTGCCCAACCCCCCCCTCTCTCTCTCTCTCTCTGCCTCACCTCCACTTCCCTCTCTGCCTGCTGTGGCCCACCCCACTTAACTGTGCCCTGCCTTGCCACCTCACTGTCTGCTGGTCTGCCCTACCTCCCTCTCTGCCTTCTCTTCCCCGCCCAGTCTACCTTCTCCTGCCCCACTGCCCTCTCTGATTACTCCTCTGCCCAATGCCCCCCCCCTCTCTTTCTCTCTCCTGCTATATAACGGTCTGGCCCGCCTACCTAGCAGTGAACTGTTGGGGTGCACCCTGGGAGTATGCGTTCCTGATTAGAACAGGAAGTGTAAAGTAACTTGGCAGGGAGTAGGATTAGATTACAAGACTAATGTGTCGGTAAAGGCTTCTTATAGGGCGTGTAGATTTCCCATCCACTAGGTAGCTGTGATTGTGGCTAGAAGCAACCTCTTTGGTGTAAGTCACCTCTTACAGAGGTCCAGTGGCCCCTGTGGAATTGGAGAAAGGGATTTATCGGTAAGTACCAAAATCCTGATTACAGCATCAATAACTGGACTATGTTCCTGAAGTACCATAAAACGTTGGGTTCCAGTGTCTGATGCCAGTCGGGACTAAGCGCAGACCCTTGAACTAGTCAGAGATGGACCTTGCTCTAGTTCTATCTGCAGCGAATGTGGAATGGTAGCAATATACTACATAAGGAAGAGTTTTGTTCTCTGCTACATTGTTAGAGACTACCTTCCATCTTAGGAACAGCGCTCAACAACTGCACCCTGATAGATAGAACATGTTGCTTTGGGTGAAGAGTTGGTCCCTGGTGCAGAAGACCTGATGTAAGGGCAGAGCCTGCCTAGAGGCTGTTGGAACCTCGAGTCACTGCAAGCTATTGAAGAAACCAAAATGGAAGAACGCGTATAACCTCTGCTGTTCTCATAACTTCATGTAGTGTGGGCAATAAATGGAATGTTCACATTGTTAACAAATATAATACGTATACCCCTGGTACCACCTTCTTTCATGCAGTAAAGCCTTTAAAGACATCAACTTTTACCTTCTCCTTACTGAATGCAAGTAGCAGGGATGTGACATCATGAAATGGACGCAATGTCATTCAGTTCTATTCCCGCCAGAGAAAGGCAAGTAGCTGTTCTAAGGATGACATGGAACGTGCAGCTGAGGATGTCATTCCCTCCGTTTCCTCTTTTTCAAAGTATTCTCCAGAGGAGCCTATGCAAAGTTGCATGCCCTCAAACCGCTTGGTGAAGCAGCTGGACCAGTTTAAAGTAGGTATGTCTAGATGCTGGATCAATGTCGCTACTGGTGCCTCAAAACGTCTCCCACACATCTTGCGCTTTATTTGTGGGAACACAAGTCGCAGGGTGCCAAATCTGGACTGTACGACAGATGTCCAAGCTCCTGGATGCATTCATGGGCCAGAAAATCCACCACTTTCCTGGGCAGGTGCATTGCTGTGCTGGAGAAGGCCACAAGCGCAAGTTCTTGGATGGCGCCTGGAAATGCACTTGCAGCAAGCATTGGTTGGTGCACCAGTCCCCAGTGATTGTGCGCTGGTACGGTAGCTACATGACCAGTCTTAGCTGCGAAACCAGTCACCATTTACTTGGCCACATGGCGCTCATGTTGGAAATTCTATGGTGGCGCACCTCCAGCTGGGGACAACAGTCTATTTAGTCTTGGGGGTCAAAACTGTAGATCTAGAATTTATCGCCACTGATAATCTCCCAGAGTTTGAGCGACTGCCATCAAATAGCCGGCATATTGCGGCACCAAGTCACCCGAGCCGCCTCCTGCTCTCAAGTCAGATGATGGGGCACTCAGCATACAGAAACCATGCTCAAGCCAAGCTTTTTTGTGTAGTTTCAAGCAGATAGATGCCTACCTCCTTCTCTAACTGAGCCATGGTCACCCTCGACTGTGGCCCGCACGGCAGCAACGTTGTCTTTGGTGACGGCGCCAAACTTCTGCAAACCACTCAAACGCAGAGGTGCAGGATGGTGCTTCCTCCACAAAAGTATCTCGCAGGTGCTTAGAAAGCTCCTGCTGCCGCAGAACACTCTTGTAGTGGTAGAAAATCATGGATCTCCAGTGGCTTCTGCTGAGCTCCATAACGAGTTTGTGAAGGAAGGGAACATGCGGACATCTTCGGTGTGCTGCTTATATACAGGCTCTGTGCCCAGACATTTCACAGGAACTCTAGTCTGAGATTACAGGTCACAGCCAGATTGTGTCTACCTATGCACTGCACAGCCGGAGACTTATTGCACACCACTCATATATAAATTGTATTTCAAAACATTAACATTCTTGGGTAAACCAAAATAGTTGTATTGTTTATTTCTTTTTCATCCACTAGGGGTCACTGGAGTACTCTTGGGATATGGACGGCTTTAGCAGAACAAAGGCACTGAATATTTAAATTTAGAACTCTCCACCCCTCCATATCCCCGAGTACCTCAGTGTTTTTTCTGTGCTCACAGCACTAACAAGGCTTGTGTGGAGTTCCCACACTTAGTTGAAGATTTTATTAATTTTTAATTTTTACTTTTACTTTTTCACTTAGCACATCCCTTCCCAGTTTCTGTAAAAACATGGGTCCGGGATAGTGCCGCTGCACGGACAGCGCATGGCGTGTCTGTCCTCACAAAGAGCACCCTCACAGCCACAGGCAGCCCACTGCCTCCTGCAACAGCTGGACGGAGCTTACAGATAGAAGCCCCGTCGCAGCCATAAACTGAAGAGCTCGGAGCTTACAGATTGAAGCCCGTCGCAGGCCTCCCTACAACAAGGTATGCTGGGGAAACGGGGCGGTCAGCGCAGGCTGCCGCCCTGCTGTGTGGGGTCCGTGTTGTAATGCCGCCCGCTCACCGCCGCTCATACTGCCGGCCCGCCCCAGCCGCTCCGTCCAGTCGCTCCGTCCGCCCGCCCCTGGCGCTCCGTCAGCGCTGTATTGCAAGTGCCAGCGCTCAGAGGGGAGACCCGCCGCATCTCGGCTAGCGACGCCGGAAGCCGCTACGCGCGGCTCCGGCCAGCCGACCTCCGCTGCTCTGCAATAAGTGTCCCTCGCCTCCCTGCAATGAGCTTCCCGGCTCCCCGCTGACACACAGCGCTACAGGGAGTACAGGGGGAAGGGGGGGGGGGGGGGGACCTGGCTGATTACAGCGTGCTGCAAGGGGGAAAATGTAAGGGAAAGAATAGCATGACAGGCTGCCATATCTATAGGTGGTATTAATAGAGAGCCTATATTTCTCTGACGTCCTAGTGGATGCTGGGGACTCCGTAAGGACCATGGGGAATAGACGGCTCCGCAGGAGACTGGGCACATCTAAGAAAGATTTAGGACTATCTGGTGTGCACTGGCTCCTCCCCCTATGACCCTCCTCCAAGCCTCAGTTAGATTTCTGTGCCCAGCTGAGCTGGATGCACACTAGGGGCTCTCCTGAGCTCCTAGAAGAAAGTATAGTTTAGGTTTTTTATTTTCAGTGAGACCTGCTGGCAGCAGGCTCACTGCAACGAGGGACTAAGGGGAGAAGAAGCGAACCTACCTAAGTGGTAGCTTGGGCTTCTTAGGCTACTGGACACCATTAGCTCCAGAGGGATCAAACACAGGACCCGACCTCGTCGTCCGTTCCCGGAGCCGCGCCGCCGTCCCCCTTACAGAGCCAGAAACAAGAAGGTGGTCCGGAAAATCGGCGGCTGAAGACTTCTGTCTTCTCCAAGGTAGCGCACAGCACTGCAGCTGTGCGCCATTGCTCCTCATGCACACCACACACTGCAGTCACTGATGGGTGCAGGGCGCTGGGGGGGGGCGCCCTGAGCAGCAATAATAACACCTTGGCTGGCAAAACTAACACCATATATAGCCCCAGAGGCTATATAGGTGTATATTAACCCCTGCCAGAAACGATAAAATAGCGGGAGAAAGCCCGCCGAAAAAGGGGCGGAGCCAACTCCCTCAGCACACTGGCGCCATTATTCCCTCACAGCTTCGCTGGAAGGAAGCTCCCTGGCTCTCCCCTGCAGTCCTGCACTACAGAAATGGTAAAAAAGAGAGGGGGGGCACAATTTAGGCGCAGTATATATATTATAGGCAGCTATAGGGGAAAACACTCTGTATAGTGATATCCCTGTGTTATATAGCGCCCTGGTGTGTGCTGGCATACTCTCCCTCTGTCTCCCCAAAGGGCTTTGTGGGGTCCTGTCCTCTGTAAGAGCATTCCCTGTGTGTCTGCTGTGTGTCGCTACTGCTGTGTCTACATGTATGATGAGGATAATGATGTGGCGGCGGAGCAAATGCCTGTGAATGTGATGTCACCCCCTGCGGGGTCGACACCAGTGTGGATGGACTTATGGAAGGAATTACGTGACAGTGTCAGCTCCTTACATAAAAGGTTTGACGACATAGGACAGCCGGCTACTCAGCTTGTGCCTGTCCAAGCGTCTCAAATGTCATCAGGGGCTATAAAACGCCCGCTACCTCAGATGACAGATACAGATGTCGACACGGATACCGACTCCAGTGTCGACGATGATGAGACGAGTGTACCCTCCAATAGATCCACCCGTTATATGATTGAGGCTATGAAAAATGTTTTACACATTTCTGATGATACCCTAGGTACCACAAAAAAGGGTATTATGTTTGGTGAAAAAAAAACTACCAGTAGTTTTTCCTACATCTGACGAATTAAATGAGGTGTGTGAGGAAGCGTGGACTTCCCCAGATAAGAAATTGATCATTTCTAAACGGTTAATGGCTGCGTACCCTTTCCCGCCAGAGGATAGGTCACGCTGGGAAACACCCCCTAGGGTAGATAAAGCATTGACACGCTTATCAAAGAAGGTGGCACTACCGTCTCCGGATACGGCCGCCCTAAAAGAACCTGCTGATAGAAAGCTGGAAAGTACCCTAAAAGCTATATACACACACACTGGCATTATATTGAGACCCGCTATTGCATCAGCTTGGATGTGCAGTGCTGCTGCTGCGTGGTCAGACTCCCTGTCGGAAAACATTGATACCATGGATAGGGACAATATTTTGCGAACGATTGACCATATAAAAGACGCGGTCTTATACATGCGTGATGCACAGAGGGATATTTGCCGGCTGGCATCAAAAATAAGCGCTATGTCCATTGCCGCCAGACGGGGGTTATGGACTAGGCAATGGTCAGGTGATGCCGACTCCAAGCGGCACATGGAAGTTTTACCCTATAAAGGGGTGGAACTTTTTGGGGAAGGTCTTTCAGACCTCGTTTCCACAGCTACTGCTGGGAAATCGACTTTTTTGCCACAGGCTACCCCACAGCAAAAGAAAGCACCGTATTATCAGGTACAGTCCTTTCGGCCCCAGAAAAATAAGCGGGCTAGAGGCTCATCCTTTCTGCCGAGGGGCAGAGGAAGGGGGAAAAAGCTGCAGCACACAGCTAGTTCCCAGGAGCAGAAGTCCTCCCCTGCGTCCGGTAAGTCCACAGCATGACGCTGGGGCTGCTCAGGCGGAATCGGGAACGGTTGGGGCACGTCTCAGGTTTTTCAGCACACAGTGGGCTCTCTCACAAGTGGATCCCTGGGTCCTTCAAGTAGTATATCAGGGGTACAGGCTGGATTTCGGCCCCCCCCCCCCCCCGCCGTTTCCTAAAATCTGCCTTGCCGGCAACTCCCTCTGCCAGGGAGGCAGTGTTGGTGGCTATTCAAAAACTGTATTCACAGAAAGTGATCGTCAAGGTACCCCTCCTTCAGCAAGGAAAGGGTTACTACTCCACAATGTTTGTGGTACCGAAACCGGACGGTTCGGTGAGACCCATCTTAAATTTAAAAACCTTGAACACTTATATCAAAAGGTTCAAGTTCAAGATGGAATCGCTCAGGGCGGTAATTGCGAGCCTGGAGGAGGGGGATTACATGGTATCCCTGGACATCAAGGATGCGTACCTGCATGTCCCCATTTACCCTCCGCACCAGGAGTACCTCAGATTTGTGGTACAGGACTGTCACTATCCGTTCCAGACGCTGCCGTTCGGGTTATCCACGGCACCGGGGGTCTTTACCAAGGTAATGGCCGAAATGATGATACTCCTTCGCAAGAAGGGAGTTTTAATTATCCCGTACTTGGACGATCTCCTGATAAAGGCGAGGTCCAAAGAACAGTT
Organism: Pseudophryne corroboree; assembly: GCF_028390025.1. NCBI lineage: Eukaryota > Metazoa > Chordata > Amphibia > Anura > Myobatrachidae > Pseudophryne > Pseudophryne corroboree. Next base: position 806,883,395 of record NC_086446.1, read on the forward strand.
GATAGTGGGGGTGGCACTTTCTCAGGAAGTGCTACAACAGCACGGCTGGATTCTAAACATTCCAAAGTCACAGCTGGTCCCGACGACACGTCTTCTGTTCCTGGGAATGATTCTGGACACAGACCAGAAAAGAGTGTTTCTTCCACTGGAACAAGCCGAGGAATTGTCATCTCTGGTCAGAGACATCCTAAAACCAGGAAAAGTGTCGGTACATCAATGCACACGAGTCCTGGGAAAAATGGTAGCTTCGTACGAAGCAATTCCATTCGGAAGGTTCCACGCAAGGACGTTCCAGTGGGACCTGTTGGACAAATGGTCCGGGTCCCATCTCCAGATGCAACAGCGGATAACCCTATCGGCCAGAACCAGGGTGTCGCTGCTGTGGTGGCTGCAGAGGGCTCATCTACTAGAGGGCCGCAGATTCGGAATACAGGACTGGGTCCTGGTGACCACGGATGCCAGCCTTCGGGGCTGGGGGGCAGTCACAAAGGGAAGAAATTTCCAAGGACTGTGGTCAAATCAGGAGATTTCTCTTCACATAAATATCCTGGAGCTAAGGGCCATTTACAATGCCCTAAGCCAGGCAAGACCCCTGCTTCAAAACCAGCCGGTACTGATCCAGTCAGACAACATCACGGCGGTCGCCCATGTAAACAGACAGGGCGGCACGAGAAGCAGGATGGCGATGGCAGAAGCCACAAGGATTCTCAGATGGGCAGAGAATCATGTGTTAGCACTGACGGCAGTGTTCATTCCGGGAGTGGACAACTGGGAAGCAGACTTCCTCAGCAGACACGACCTCCACCCGGGAGAATGGGGACTTCATCCAGAAGTCTTCCAAATGCTGGTCAACCGGTGGGAAAAACCACAGGTAGACATGATGGCGTCCCGCCTCAACAAGAAGTTGAAAAGATATTGCGCCCGGTCAAGAGACCTTCAGGCGATAGCGGTGGACGCTCTAGTGACACCATGGGTGTACCAGTCGGTTTATGTGTTTCCTCCTCTACCTCTCATACCCAAGGTACTGAGAATAATAAGAAGGCGAGGAGTGAAAACCATACTCGTGGTTCCGGATTGGCCAAGAAGAGCTTGGTACCCGGAACTTCAAGAGATGCTTACAGAGGACCCTTGGCCTCTGCCGCTCAGACAAGACCTGCTGCAGCAGGGACCCTGTCTGTTCCAAGACTTACCGCGGCTGCGTTTGACGGCATGGCGGTTGAACACCGGATCCTGAAGGAAAAGGGTATTCCGGAGGAAGTCATCCCTACCCTGATCAAAGCCAGGAAGGATGTCACCGCAAGACATTATCACCGCATTTGGCGAAAATATGTTGCTTGGTGTGAGGCCATGAAGGCCCCGACGGAGGAATTTCAACTGGGTCGATTCCTGCACTTCCTGCAAGCAGGGGTGACGTTGGGCCTCAAATTGGGGTCCATAAAGGTCCAGATTTCGGCTCTGTCGATTTTCTTCCAAAAAGAACTGGCTTCACTGCCCGAAGTTCAGACTTTTGTCAAAGGAGTACTGCATATTCAGCCTCCTTTTGTGCCCCCAGTGGCACCTTGGGATCTCGATGTGGTTTTGGCATTCCTGAAATCACATTGGTTCGAACCACTTAAGACTGTGGATTTAAAATATCTCACGTGGAAAGTGGTCATGCTGTTGGCCTTGGCGTCGGCCAGGCGGGTTTCAGAATTGGCGGCTTTGTCTTGTAAAAGCCCTTATCTGATTTTCCATATGGATAGGGCAGAATTGAGGACTCGTCCTCAGTTTCTCTCAAAGGTGGTCTCAGCTTTTCACTTGAACCAACCTATTGTGGTGCCTGCGGCTACTAGGGACTTGGAGGATTCCAAGTTGCTGGACGTAGTCAGGGCCCTAAAAATATATATTTCCAGGACGGCTGGAGTCAGAAAGACTGACTCGCTGTTTATCCTGTATGCACCCACCAAGCTGGGTGCTCCTGCTTCTAAGCAGTCTATTGCGCGCTGGATTTGTAGCACTATTCAGCTGGCGCATTCTGCATTCTAAATCTGTAAAAGCCCATTCCACACGGAAGGTGGGCTCATCTTGGGCGGCTGCCCGAGGGGTCTCGGCTTTACAACTTTGCCGAGCAGCTACTTGGTCGGGGGCAAACACGTTTGCAAAATTCTACAAATTTGATACCCTGGCTGAGGAGGACCTGGAATTCTCTCATTCGGTGCTGCAGAGTCATCCGCACTCTCCCGCCCGTTTGGGAGCTTTGGTATAATCCCCATGGTCCTTAAGGAGTCCCCAGCATCCACTAGGACGTCAGAGAAAATAAGAATTTACTCACCGGTAATTCTATTTCTCGTAGTCCGTAGTGGATGCTGGGCGCCCATCCCAAGTGCGGATTGTCTGCAATACCTGTACATAGTTATTGTTACAAAAATCGGGTTTTGTTGTGAGCCATCTCTTCAGAGGCTCCATTTGTTATCATACTGTTAACCGGGGTTCCTATCACGTGTTATATGGTGTGATTGGTGTGGCTGGTATGAGTCTTACCCGGGATTCAAAAATCCTTCCTTATTGTGTCAGTTCTTCCGGGCACAGTTCCTAACTGAGGCTTGGAGGAGGGTCATAGGGGGAGGAGCCAGTGCACACCAGATAGTCCTAAATCTTTCTTAGATGTGCCCAGTCTCCTGCGGAGCCGTCTATTCCCCATGGTCCTTACGGAGTCCCCAGCATCCACTACGGACTACGAGAAATAGAATTACCGGTGAGTAAATTCTTATTTAAACTGCAGTCAGCAGGCAGAGCCTATATTAACACTGGAGCATGTATTGTGACCTGCCTGTGATTATCACTGTATAATAGGCTATTGAGCCTGTATTAACACTGGAGGCATGTATTGAAACCTGCCTGTGATTATCACTGTATACTAGACTGTGATTATCACTGTATAATAGACTATTGAGCCTATATTTACACTGCAGCAGGTATTGTAACCTGTCCTGTGATTATCAGTGTAAGCATGGCATGGGGGCCATTTTAACCATGCTTCCTGTTTCTTCCAGTTTGTAATTCCAGAAGGTTCCTGCCCTACATCTCTACTCCACCGGAGGCGCAGGGGTGTTAGTGGGAATTTTGGTTCAGGTTTCACATAGGCTGCCCATGTGAACTGTATTTCGGCCATAAATATATATATATATATATATATATATATATATATTAACAAAGTCTATATATTTATCCTATTTAAAACACTCTAAAAGGTTAGGAGACACAGTACGCAATTGGCGCAAAAGGTACCGCAAGGGTACGCCCTTAGTGTAGCAGACGCTGTGCACAGGGTGTGAGCACAGGCATCGCAGACACTTACAGAATTAAACTTTAATAACTATACCTTATACAATGTACTTATACTGTAAACCCTTGTGCAGTGATAAGGTGTAAATGCAACACAGTGTAACCTTGTTAGCTTAAAAGCTGTATGAGCGTATGTGACGCTCTGAGAACCCTTTAGCAATATAATAAACACTCTAATACCGGTCTAAGGTCACAACACCTTTAAGGAAGAGAATGAACGTTCAATTGCAAAAGAATAATACAATACAAGTCATACACTACCAAAATAACATAAAATACCTAACCGAATTACTACACATAAAATACAATAACGACACGATTACATTTAAAGGGGGGAAGGAGAGAGAGAGAGAGAGAGAGATGGCTTACAACATTAATAGGAGATAAATATGTCTGCAGAGAATTTACACATGTGGGAGCGATCGCTGCGCAGTTAGTCAATGTTGAGAACCTTTGTGTTGAGAAACTTGTGCTCACCCAGGCTGGCTGTCCCTATATACACATCACACAGGAACAACACAATGGTCCCTACAATACCGCATGGGACAGAAGCTAGACTCCATTTTGGGAAAAACTCCCATGATTCCAAAGTCTGTAACATATGATTTAAAAGGGAATGCTAGCAGCCATTTTAGATTTGCAAGTCCAAACACATGGCATTCTTTAATTGACAAAGCCTATGCCATAATCACATAGCAGAAGACATAAGACTCCACTATATTCCAAAATGTCTAAGCTTCAATATAATGCATATGTTCTGATTTTACAATTCCAAACCATCTAAATCACCTTTCACAATTTCAAGCCAACACAGTATCTCAATAACCAGGTACCCTCAAGTATCAGCCTGCTATTGCTACAAGCACATGACTACAGTAACAAAAGGAAGTATGTTTTGACTTCTAACCTTCAGCAAGATGTATCATGTAAAACTACTATAATCTGTTATAAATCACCATCCATAAATGTATACCAGAGATGCTATGCTACAGATTGTCTACTGTTCCAATTCATTACAGATTTCATAGAGTATCATCCCAAACACCCAACAATCACACAACTGCACAAGCATCATTAACCTTAAGCCATTTGTATCTCCAAACTAACTATTCTATGCCAATCATTTCACAACTACTTTACCACAAACACATATTTAAACTATTCTATGCCATTTGAATTCAATACTTAGCCTTCGTAAGGAGGTCAGTCCTGGTGATGAGCCAGCCATGCTTCTGGGTGCTATGTAGCTGTGTGAGTGAGTGTGCCCTGTGATTTCCAGTGGATATATCATACCTGCATTACAGCTGTGGGGGGGTGTCAACCACAGGAAGTGTGTGTCTTTCACAGCATGTGGGCTAGCTGTATCAGTGAGCTGAGCATGTGATCTTGGTTATGCAAAAACGTTGGGTGATGACTAACAAATTCCTGTCTTGTGGGAAGCTATTGTTTGGCGAATACTGTCTCACTGTCCACTTTCAGTTGAGACAATGACATCTCAGCAATCATTCTTCTGGAGACAAACCCAGCCCCATTCGTAAACACAGGTGTTGGCTCTCCTCATTGAGTCTCAAAGCTTAGTGTAATTAAAGGCTATTGTACTCCGTCTGCGGGAAAGAAACTGATTCGGAATACAATTAATCTTCAATTACTATTCCTGTGCTTAACTATGCATAAGAACATGTGAAGCCCTCCCAACATGAAAGCTATTGTTTGGGGAATCTCTAAGGTCAAAGAGCCATCTTGAGACCCACTGATACCTGTTGAACTCAGGGGAATATTAACTTATAAAATACATTATTTTGATTAAATATGCAGCGTGCACACGCATGAAGTGCATATATGGCAACGTGCAGCGTGATATTTTTCTGACTTTGACAATATATATATATTACACACCTTAAGTAAAAATTTTACTGAGTCGTGCAAGTGTCTGTCCTTTGGCTATTGTGTTGTCTGTCTGTATAAGGAGTAAGGCTCCAGCACAGACTAAAAATAAGTTTTACTACAATGTCGGTACATAAATCTACCACATGTTCAGTATGTTTTGTAGGTTTCCACTCCGGAAGCCGGTTCATTCCCAGATCCTATGTTAAGCATTGGGAATTCAAATTGACTCCGCTCGACAGGAGCGGTAAGATCGGAGTCTCGGAAGTTACTCCGCCAGCTCTAACGGAGGAGTCTCAGCCTTTCCAAAGGTCCAACTTCACTTTGGGTACCAGGGTGTTAATTTAACTGGTCTTATAATTTAATCATTTCTGCTATGTTGCAGTCTGACAATTCTATGTCAAACCTCACAGCGCTAAATACGAGTGAGGAGGGCACATTAGACCAGCAGTCAGATAGTGCGGGTTTTGACAACCATACATTGCTAATGACCAGTGAGTCAGTCTCTGAAATTTACAGAGACTAAGGAGCCTCTAACATCTAATCTGTCGTATTTACTAAATGACAGATCTTCAATGGGCTTCTTATTTAGGATATCTTACTAAGATTTAAGTCTATTTACCCGTTTCCACACAGTGACATCTAAATTGGAGAATCCGCCATTGGTGAATTCGTCTTGTGTCAAACCTTATAAAGACCCAAGATACATTTGAGTCACTAGGGCGCTCTGTGTATGGAAACAATGACGATCACGTTATATTTATCGTTAATCACATCTGAGAAGCTGCTGAGTATCTCTGTACAGCTTCTGCTGCCGCCTGTTAGCTCGCTTCTCGCTTTTCATCGTCGCTAGTTTCAGCACGACCAGGCCAGAAGTTCTTTGGTCCTAAATTTGACAAATTCCCGCCATTGTCTCCTCCGGTATCAAGACGGAAATACTCTGGTCCGGCGTTTAAAGCCTTTAGACTTCAGTCTTTTCAGGGCTGTGGTACAAAAACAGTCACGCCTTGTAACGCCAGGGCGCTAAAGTCACAACAAGCCAGTGGCTTGACGGGCTCCCAGCCCATCTCGAATTTCCAATTGTGGGAGCGCGCCTTTACACGTTACATTTGCCGGGTTTCCAGACATCCACTCATGGATGTATCCGCTATTTAGGGTTAAAAGAAAGCTGTCTCCCGCCACTGCGGTTTTTCAAGGCAGGACTGCCTCTGTCGGACGACAAGAAGGCGTTTTGGCAGGTTGCCATTCAGTCTCTGCTGGATTCAGCAGTTTTTAATTCTAGGCCTGGTACACCAACAAGGTCAGGGTTATTATTCCCGTCTGTTTGTGGTACCGAAGCCGGAGGGCTCCGTCGCAGTCTCAATCAGTAAGTCACTTACTACAGATTGAAGATGGAATTTCTGCGGTCAGTCTTTGCATATTTGGAGCCACAAGATTGCATGATTGCGCTTGATCTCCAGGATGCATACTTACACATTCCGGTTTGGTCACCTCATCACAGGTTCTTGCGTTTTGCAATACGCCACAACCATTAACAGTTTTAGGCTCTACCGTTTGGCCTCTTGTCAGCGCCTCGGGTATTCACCAAAGTGATGTTTGTGATGATAGCTCATCTCAGATCCCTGGCAGTGACAATCGTTCTATACTTAGACGATCTGCTCATAAGAGCTCCGTCTCAACAGATGCTCCTCCGACTTGCGCTGCTAACGTACACCACGGTTGCAGTGTCAACTTCAAAAACAATCGCATCTAATTCCGTCTCAACGACTTCAATTCCTAGGTATGATTCCAGATACGGTAAATCAAATAATTTACCTACTACACCAGAAAGTACAGATTATACGCCATCTGGTACAATTAGTGCTCAAGCCACGCACACTATCGGTACATTTGTGTATTCACCTATTAGGAACAATGATGGGCTTTCGAAGCGCTTCAGTTCGGAGGTTTTCACTCGCGTCCATTTCAACAGCAGTGGTCGCCCTCACATAGGCTGATTCCCCACAGGGGGGCGAGGGTGTCTCTACTCTGGGCGAGAGTCTCAGAGGTTGGGGAGTTGTAGTTTAAAATGGTCAGCGACAGGGTCTCTAGACGGATCACGACAGATTGCTGTCTATAAATGTCCTGGAACTCCGTGCAATTTACAATGCACTACATGCTTCGCTCTTAGACTGGCCAAGTGCAGTCAGACAACGCGACGGCAGTCGCATACACAACAACCAGGGAGGAACGAGAAGCCGCATGGCAATGCTCCCGTAGCTCGAATCCTCAATTGCCCAGAATACCACAAGGTGATATTGTCGACTGGGTTCATTCCGAGAGTGGACAACTGCTAGACGGATGATCTCAGCCGTCGGGATTTTTATCCAGGAGACTGGGCATTAAATCCAGAGGTGTTTCACATGTTGGTCCACAGGTGGGGTTACCCTCAGGTGGACATGATGGCATCTCGCCACAATTACAAACGCCCCAGTATGTGTCCAGAACGACAGATCCAAGGGCAGTGGCGGTGGATGCTCTCACAATCGCGTGGCCGTACAGCCTCGTGTATCTGTTTCCACCGTTTTCCGCTGCTCTCTCAGTTGCTAAAACGGATCAAAAGAGATCCGTCACAGTCATACTAGTGATGCCTCATTGGTCTCGGAGAGCTTGGTTCTCGAATCTCCGCGGACTACTCGCAGACGATCCTTGGCCGCTCATACTACGTCCAGACCTGTTACAACAGGGTCCGTTCTTTTACCCCTATTTAGCGCGGCTGCGTTTGACGGGGTGGTTGTTGAGACCGCCCTCTTAAGAAGAGAGGGCATTACAGTATCGGTTATACCAACCATGTTACGAGCTAGGAAGCCGGTTACAGCAGCTCATTATTACAGAATTTGGCGTGCCTATATAGGTTAGTGTGAAGCTCGGAAGTTTACGACATCATCTTTCAAGTTATCCCGTATTCTGTTACTTTTACAAACGGGGTTGGATGGAGGACTGCGTTTATCTACACTGAAGGTGCAGGTATCTGCGTTGTCAATTTATTTTCAAAGACGATTGGCTCTATTGCCGTCGGTACACACTTTTCTGCAGGGTGTCCTCAGAGTACAGCCTCCATTTATTCCACCTACAGCGCCATGGGACTTGAATCTGGTTTTAGATTTCTTACAGTCTTCATATTTTGAACCCTTACAGCAAGTGGATATTAAGTTTCTCACTTGGAAAACGATTTTTCTTCTAGCCTTAGCTTCGGCAAGGCGTTTTTCAAATTTGGGTGCCTTGTCATGCAAGCCACCGTATTTGGTGTTTCCTGATGACAGAGCGGAACTTCGGACGAATCCCGATTTCTTACCAAAGCTAGTGTCATCTTTTCACATCAATCAACCAATAGTAGTTCCTGTGTTGACAGCACATTCTAGAACTCTGAATGTGGTACGCGCATTACGCGTTTATATGTCCCGAACATCTACAGTTCGTAATACGGATACGTTGTTTGTTCTCTATGATGCTGCCAAGTGGGGTTGGCCAGCTTCTCAGCAGACCTTATCCAGATGTATTAAACTGACTATACGTCAGGCTTACCTTAAGGCTAGGTTACAGTCGCCTACATCAGTAATAGCTCATCCCACAGGTTCTGTGGGAACGTCATGGGCAGCTGGTCGTGGAGCTTCTACGACGCAGCTTGACCGTGCGCCTACATGGTCTTCAGTGCACACGTTTGTGCGCTTTTACAAGTTTGATACGTTTGCGGCATCAGCATCTAGCTTTGGCCGCCTAGTGTTACAGGTGCCAAACACCTCTCCCGCCCACGGGGGAAGCTTTGGTACGTCCTAAGAGTACTCCAGTGACCCCTAGTGGATGAAAAAGAAAATAGGATTTTGGTACTTACCAGGTAAATCCTTTTCTTTGAATCCATAGGGGGCACTGGACGCTCACCCAGAGCAGTTTTACCTGGGTTGTATTAAGCTCAGGGGATCTTATGGTAACACATTTTCTCCGACTGGTTCAATTATAAGGTTCTATCGGTTATGGTGTCAACTGTTTCGTTGTCAGTAACGTTATGTGTCAACTTTGTTGTTGTCCGTTATGTTATAGGAATTCTCCATTGTCAACCTCTCTATAGTTCCTGTTCGGCTCAGTAAAAAACACTGAGGTACTCTGGGATATGGAGGGGTGGAGAGTTCTAAATTTAAATATTCAGTGCCTTTGTTCTGCTAAAGCCGTCCATATCCCAAGAGTACTCCAGTGCCCCCTATGGATTCAAAGAAAAGGATTTACCTGGTAAGTACCAAAATCCTATTTTTAAAGTAGATGGGGGCAATTCGATCAATAGTGAAAATCTCACAGTGCCAGAGGAACGGCCACAACCCCTGCTCCTGATGGCTACAGCGCACATTTCACCTCACTCGCCATAGAATTCCGCAGGAAAACGTGCAACGTCAGGCTACACTGTACATCACATCCCCGCTGATTGTGTTTCCACATTCAGTTACACTTTAGGTGCATGCTGCAAACTTCAACTACTGCCCATAATACATTACATTGTAACCATCTATACTCTGCAGCATTCTCATGTAAACTGTAATGAGCAGAAAACAGTAACTGATGCAGAGCCGCAAATATCAGATAAATACAGGGAGGGGGGTCTGTCATCAGACCATGGCCCCCGCAGCCCCAGTGCATGGCTCTGCTTCTTGTAAGATTACCGGACTCCAGTCTGTTTTCTTCTTTTCTCAACTTCCGCAATTTGTGTAGTGACTGTGTGAGTCAGTGTGTGTCCCTCCGTCACCCGGCCCGTAACCTTTACAGAGACATGAAAATACATGACATTATTGTAACCAGAGGTTACTTACATCAGACATATCAGCAGTAGTGCCAGGGTCTCCTGTTATACTGACTTTATCTCCAGAGCTTTATGTGGGCTCTCCTACCACACTTATATTATAAAGCCTTCCTGCTTCCATCCTAACCCACCGCTCATTGCTCCTCACTCACTGTCTCTCCTCTCTGTGTCACCCCTGTCTGTCTGCCCCTCCCCTATAGAGTGTAAGCTCTCATCCTAACCCACCGCTCTATGCTCCTCACTCACTGTCTCTCCTCTGTCACCCCTGTCTGTCTGTCCCTCTCCTATAGAGTGTAAGCTCTCATCCTAACCCACCGCTCTATGTTCCTCACTCACTGTCTCTCCTCTGTGTCACCCCTGTCTGTCTGTCCCTCCCCTATAGAGTGTAAGCTCTCATCCTAACCCACCGCTCTATGCTCCTCACTCACTGTCTCTCCTCTGTGTCAGCCCTGTCTGTCTGACCCTCCCCTATAGAGTGTAAGCTCTCCTCCTAACCCACCGCTCTATGGCCCTCATTCCGAGTTGTTCGCTCGGTAATTTTCTTCGCATCGCAGCGATTTTCCGCTAATTGCGCATGCGCAATGTTTGTACTGCGACTGCGCCAAGTAAATTTGCTAAGTAGTTTGGTAATTTACTCACGGTATTACGAGGTTTTTTCTTCGTTCTGGTGATCGTAATGTGATTGACAGGAAGTGGGTGTTTCTGGGCGGAAACTGGCCGTTTTATGGGTGTGGGTGAAAAAACGCTGCCGTTTCTGGGAAAAATGCGGGAGTGGCTGGAGTAACGGTGGAGTGTCTGGGCGAACGCTGGGTGTGTTTGTGACGTCAAACCAGGAACGAAACTGACTGAACTGATCGCAGTGGCAGAGTAAGTATTGAGCTACTCAGAAACTGCTTAGAAATTTCTATTCGCAATTTTGAGAATCTTTCGTTCGCAATTTTGCTAAGCTAAGATTTACTCCCAGTAGGCGGCGGCTTAGCGTGTGCAATGCTGCTAAAAGCAGCTAGTGAGCGAACAACTCGGAATGAGGGCCTATGCTCCTCACTCACTGTCTCTCCTCTGTGTCACCCCTGTCTGTCTGTCTCCCCCCCCCTATAGAGTGTAAGCTCTCATCCTAACCCACCGCTCTATGGTGGTCATTCCGAGTTGTTCGCTCGGTAATTTTCTTCGCATCGCTGCGATTTTCCGCTAATTGCGCATGCGCAATGTTCGCACTGCGACTGCGCCAAGTAAATTTGCTAAGAAGTTTGGTATTTTACTCACGGCAGTACGAGGTTTTTTCTTAGTTCTGGAGATCGGAGTGTGATTGAGAGGAAGTTGGTGTTTCTGGGCGGAAACTGGCCGTTTTATGGGAGTGTGTGAAAAAACGCTACCGTTTCTGGGAAAAATGCGGGAGTGGCTGGAGAAACGGAGGAGTGTCTGGGCGAACGCTGGGTGTGTTTGTGACGTCAAACCAGGAACGAAACTGACTGAACTGATCGCACTGGAAGAGTAAGTATCGAGCTACTCAGAAACTGCAAAGAAATTTCTATTCGCAATTTTGAGAATCTTTCGTTCGCAATTCTGCTAAGCTAAGATTCACTCCCAGTAGGCGGCGGCTTAGCGTGTGCAATGCTGCTAAAAGCAGCTTGCGAGCGAACAACTCGGAATGAGGGCCTATGCTCCTCACTCATTGTCTCTCCTCTGTGTCACCCCTGTCTGTCTGTCTCTCCCCTATAGAGTGTAAGCTCTCATCCTAACCCACCGCTCTATGCTCCTCACTCACTGTCTCTCCTCTGTGTCACCCCTGTCTGTCTGTCCCTCCCCTATAGAGTGTAAACTCTCATCCTAACCCACCACTCTATGCCCCTCACTCACTGTCTCTCCTCTGTGTCACCCCCGTCTGTCCCTCCCCTATAGAGTGTAATCTCTCATCCTAACCTACCGCTCTATGGTCCTCACTCACTGTCTCTCCTCTGTGTCACCCCTGTCTGTCCCTCCCCTATAGAGTGTAAGCTCTCATCCTAACCCACCGCTCTATGCTCCTCACTCACTGTCTCTCCTCTGTGTCACCCCTGTCTGTCTATCCCTCCCCTATAGAGTGTAATCTCTCATCCTAACCCACCGCTCTATGCTCCTCACTCACTGTCTCTCCTCTGTGTCACCCCTGTCTGTCTGTCCATCCCCTATAGAGTAAGCTCTCATCCTAACCCACCGCTCTATGCTCCTCACTCACTGTCTCTCCTCTGTGTCACCCCTGTCTGTCCCTCCCCCCCCTACAGAGTGTAAGCTTTCTTCCCTCACTCACACTTCTCCTATATACTCCTGATAGTGACACAGAAACTTTGGCATCAGCCGGCGCTGCTCCTGTGGGTGTTATGGTTGCAGCTGTGGTTATATAGCGTGTATACCATGTTATGCAGTGTCTCTGCAGCGGGGTACACTGGTATTTAATAGGGAATAACATTGGGGTGTAGAGTTGGATCTTGATCCGAGGCACCAACATGCTAAGCTTTGACTGTTCCCAGGATGCACTGCACCGCCTCCTCTATAACCCCGCCTCCGTGCACAGGAGCTCAGTTTGTAAGTTGGTGCCTGCAGTATATCATACTTGCCTACCTGACCCTCTCCATGAGGGAGAAAATGCTCTGTTCCTGGACTTTCCTGGTAATGTATGATTGCCATCACCTGTGGTGAAACACCTTTCTTATCAATTACCCAGCTCACCACAGGTGATGGCAATCATACATGTCCAGGTACAGAGCATTTTCTCATACGTCCTAGAGGATGCTGGGGTCTACTTCAGTACCATGGGGTATAGACAGTTCCGCAGGAGCCATGGGCACTTTAAGACTTTCAAGGGTGTGAACTGGCTCCTCCCTTCATGCCCCTCCTCCTGACCTCAGTTTAGAAAATGTGCCCAGGCAGACTGGATGCACTCCAGGGGAGCTCTACTGAGTTTCTCTGCAAGACTTATGTTAGGTTTTTTATTTTCAGGGAGATCTGCTGGCAACAGTCTCCCTGCTTCGTGGGACTTAGGGGGGAGAAGTAGGAACCAACTTCCTGAATCGTTTCATGGCTCTGCTTCTGGCTGACAGGACACCATTAGCTCCTGAAGGGAACTGAACGCTAGCTGCGGCTATGCGCTCACTCCCACAGCCCGCCGTCACCCCTCTTACAGAGCCAGAAGTCAGAAGACAGGTGAGTGTAGAAGAAGAAGGATCTTCATCGTGACGGCTAAAAGGTACCGCGCTGCGGACGGGAATGCTGCGCGCCATGCTACCCAGTAACACAGGCACAACAGGGTGCAGGGGGGGAAAGGGGGCGCCCTGGGCAGCATGATACCTACTCAAAAACTGGCAGATAAGGGGACATAAGATGCTGAGGCACAGTCCTACCCCCGCCAGTATAAAAATTAGTAGTAGAAAATCTGAGAGGAAACGCGCCATTACGGGGAAGGGGCTTCCTCCTCAGGCAGCCAGCACACTGCTCAGCGCCATTTTCTCTCCTAGCAACGTTGGTCCTCCTCCACTGCTGAACAAGTATCAGGGTGCAAAACGGGGGGGGGGGGGGGGGGGGGGCACAGTAATTTGGTGCTATATTGTGAATTAATCAATTTAAAAGCGCTATAGGTCTGTGGGCATTTTGTGTTTCATAGGATTTTTATAACTGGGGCTGGGTTGTGACCTGGCAAATCCTATCTGTGTCCTTCTGACAGATTTTACTGTGGGTCTATCCCCTATAAGCCCCGGAGTGTCTGTGGTGTGATTGTGCACGTGTGTGACATGTCTGAGGCAGGGAGCTCTTCCCCTGAGGGAACCATTTTAGGGACACAGAGTTTTAATGTGGTGGCTCTGCCGGCACAACACGAGCCTGAATGGGTGAAAGAATTACATGATAGTGTGAATCATATCAGTAATAGATTAGATAAGTCTGAGTCTCATGCAGAAAATTTGGAGAAAATCAGTGGAAGATGTGATTTTTCATAGTTCTGCTTTTTCATCCATAGGTGACCCCTCTGGGTCACATAAGAGACCATTTGCACGAATAGTACAAACTGATACCGACATGGACTCTGATTCCTGTGTCGACACTAGTGATGATTCCAGGGGAATAGATCCTAAATTGGCAAAAAGCATTCAATACATGATTGTTGCTATAAAGGAGGTCTTAGAAGTTACGGAGGCCCCTCCTTTACCTCAGGAGAAAGCTTATTTTTATAAGGAAAAGAAAATTAATGTAACTTTCCCTCCTTCTCACGAACTAAATACTCTCTTTGAGGGAGTTTGGGCAAACCCTGAAAAGAAATTTCAGATTCCCAAAAGAATTCAGGTTACTTATCCTTTCCCGGCAGAGCACAGGAAAAGATGGGAGTCACCTCCAGTTTTAGACAGTGCTCTGTCACGATTAACTAAAAAGGTGATTCTCCCTGCGCCTGGGGTGGCTTCCCTAAAGGAGCCGGCAGACCGCAAGTTGGAGACAACGTTAAAATCTATTTATGTGGCCAATGGTACGCTACTCAGGACCACCACTGCTTGTGCGTGGGTGAGTAGTGCTATCGAGAAATGGTCGGACAATTTGTCATCTGAAATTGACACAATAGATAGAGACGAGATTCTCCTAACGTTAGGTCATATCAAAGACGCTGTTGCATACATGCTAGAAGCCATGAAAGATATTGGGCTCTTGGGTTCAAAAGCCGCTATCATGGCTGTCTCAGCTCGAAGGGCGTTGTGGATTCGCCAATGGAATGCTGACGCAGATTCCAAAAGAAATATGGAGGCTCTCTTGTATAAAGGGGAGGCCTTGTTTGAAAATGGGCTGGATGCTTTAGTCTCTGCGGCTACCGCAGGTAAGTCGACATTCTTGCCTCATACTCCTACGCCGGCGAAAAAGTCACATCACTCTCAGATGCAGTCCTTTCGATCCAACAGATACAAAAAGGGTAAAGGTTCCCCTTTGTTTGCAGGTAGCGGGAGGGGAAGAGGAAAGAAGTCTGCAGCGTCTCCAGGATCGCAGGAGCAGAAATCAACCCCTGCTTCTGCCAAATCTACAGCATGACGCTGGGGCTCCCTTGCGGGAGTCCGCTCGGGTGGGAGCACGTCTGAAACTTTTCAGTCAGCTCTGAGTTCAATCGGTCCTGGACCCATGGGTCTTGCAAATAGTGTCCCATGGATACAAACTGGAGTTTTAAGACGTCCTCCTATGCCGATTTTTCAAATCGACCTTGCCAGCTTCTCTTCTGGACAGAGAAGTAGTATCAGCTGCAATTCAAAAATTATGTCAGGATCAAGTCATTGTACTGGTACCCTTGTCGCAACAGGGAGAAGGGTTTTATTCAAGCCTCTTCGTAGTTCCGAAGCCGGATGGCTCGGTAAGACCGATTTTAAACCTGAAATCTCTGAATCTTTACCTGAAAAGATTCAAGTTCAAGATGGAATCTCTGAGAGCAGTGGTTTCCAGTCTGGAGGAAGTGGACTTCTTGTTATCAGTAGACATAAAAGATGCTTACTTACATGTTCCCATTTATCCTCCTCATCAAGCTTATCTGATATTCGCAGTACAGGATTACCAGTTCCAGACGTTGCCGTTCGGACTCGCCACGGCACTGAGGGTATTCACCAAGGTGATGGCAGAGATGATGGTCCTCCTTCGACAGCAAGGAGTCAATATAATTCCTTTCCTGGACGATCTCCTGATAAAAGTGAGATCCAGGGAATGGTTGGTGCAGAACATTGCACTCTCCCTGTCAGTACTCCAACAACACGGTTGGATCATGAATTACCCAAAGTCACAGTTGGAACCGACAACAAGATTGTCCTTTCTGGGGATGATACTGGACACGAAAGTACAGAGGCTATTTCTTCCAGTGGAAAAGGCTCTGGAAATCCAGAAAATGGTCAAGCAAATTTTGAAACCAACAAGAGTGTCGATCCATCAATGCATTCGGTTGTTGGAAAAGAAGGTAGCGGCCTACGAGGCCATATATTTTGGCCGATTCCATGCCAGAGTATTCCAGTGGGACCTGTTGGACAAGTGGACCGGATCCCACCTACACATGCACCAGAAGATAATCCTGTCCTCCAAAACCAGGATTTCGCTCCTGTGGTGGCTGCACAGTTCTCACCTGTTAAAGGGACGCAGGTTCGGGATTCAGGACTGGGTCCTAGTAACCACGGATGCAAGTCTCTGAGGCTGGGGAGCAGTCACACAGGGAAAAAGCTTCCAAGGAAAATAGGTCAAGTCAGGAAACCTGTCTTCACATAAACGTTCTGGAATTGAGAGCCATTTACAAAAGCCTTCTACAAGCGGTGCATCTTCAAGATCAACCCGTGCAGATCCAGTTGGACAATGTAACAGCAGTCGTGTACGTAAACCGTCAAGGTGGAACGAAAAGCAGAGCGGCAATGGCAGAGGTGACAAAGATCCTCCTCTGGGCAGATAGACATGCAAGAGCTCTGTCAGCAATTTTCATTCCGTGAGTGGACAACTGGGAAGCGGACTTCCTCAGCAGGCACAATCTCCATCCAGGAGAGTGGGGCCTCCACCAAGATGTCTTCGCAGAGGTGACAAGTCTTTGGGGAGTTCCTCAAGTAGACATGATGGCATCTCGTCTCAACAAGAAGCTTCAGAGATATTGTTCCAGGTCGAGAGACCCTCAAGCAATAGCAGTGGATGCATTGGTGACCCAGTGGGTGTTTCGGTCGGTATATGGCTTCCCTCCACTTCTACTAATACCAAAAGTTCTCAAAATAATAAGAAGAACAAGGGTTCGAGCAATCCTCATTGCACCAGACTGGCCAAGGAGGGCTTTAGTATCCAGATCTGCAGGAGTTGCTCATAGAAGATCCTCGGCCTCTTCCTCCTCGTGATGACCTGCTGCAGCAGGGGCCGTTCGTGTATCAAGACTTACCGTGGCTACGTTTGACGGAATGGCTGTTGAGCGCCGGATCCTAACCCGAAAGGGTATTCCAAAGGAAGTCATTCTCACTCTTATTCAGGCCAGGAAAGGAGTAACGTCTAAACATTACCACCCTATTTGGAGAAAATATGTGTCTTGGTGTGAATCCAAGAAGGCTCCTACGGAAGAGTTTGAGTTGGGACGTTTTCTCCATTTTCTGCAGGCAGGTGTGGATGCAGGCCTAAGATTGGGTTCAATCAAGGTCTAGATTTCGGCCTTGTCAGTTTTCTTTCAAAAACAATTGGCCTCCCTTCCAGAAGTTCAGACATTCGTGAAAGGGGTGCTGCACATCCAACCTCCATTTGTGCCTCCGGTGGCACCTTGGGACCTTAATGTGGTGTTGCAGTTCCTTCAATCAGATTGGTTTGAACCTCTGCAAGAGATAGAATTGAAGTTTCTCACTTGGAAAGTGGTGATGCTCTTGGCCTTGGCATCCGCAAGGCGGGTGTCTGAATTGGGGGCCTTGTCTCACAAAAGCCCTTACCTGTTCTTCCATGAAGATAGGGCAGAGTTGAGAAGTCGCCAACAATTTCTTCCAAAGGTGGTTTCGTCTTTCCATATAAACCAGCCTATTGTTGTGCCAGTGGCTACTGACACCTTCACTGCATCAAAGTTTCTTGATGTGGTTAGAGCTTTGAAAATTTATGTCGCAAGAACAGCTCAGATACGGAAAACAGAGGCTCTGTTTGTCCTGTATGCTCCCAACAAGATTGGGTGTCCTGCTTCTAAGCAGACCATTGCGCGCTGGATCAGAGGGACAATTCAGCACGCTCATTCCACGGCAGGATTGCCGATACCAAAGTCGGTAAATGCCCATTCTACTAGAAAGGTGGGCTCTTCCTGGGCTGCTGCCGGGGGGTCTCGGCATTACAACTTTGCTGAGCAGCTACTTGGTCAGGGGCAAACACATTTGCTAAGTTTTACACGTTTGACACCTTGGCCGATGAAGACCTCAAGTTTGGTCAATCGGTGCTGCAGGGTCATCTGCACTCTTCCGCCCATACTGGAGCTTTGGTATAACCCCATGGTACTGAAGTGGACCCCAGCATCCTCTAGGACGTATGAGAAAACAGGATTTTAATACCTACCGGTAAATCCTTTCTCCTAGTCCGTAGAGGATGCTGGGCGCCCGACCCAGTGCGTACTTTACCTGCAGTTGTTAAGTTTGTAGTTACACAAGTGTTGTGTTACGGTTATTTTTCAGCATGTTGCTGCAAATTGTTAATGCCCGTTGGCATGTGTTATGTTGAATGCCATGTTGTGCGGCATGGTTGAGGTGTGAGCTGGTATGAATCTCACCGTTAAATTGAAAGTAAATCCTTTCCTCTAAATGTCCGTCTCCCTGAAGAGGTGGCGAGTGAGTCACTGGCCCCCCTTGCAAGCGGGGAGACAGTGTGAAGCAGCGGCCTTAGGGTAAGGAGCGCGGTCTCACCCACGCTCCGTGATGGCTCAGCGGTGCGGCGCTAGGAGGGGCGCCCTGGGCTAGCGCCGAGCCCTACACTGTCCACTGCAAGTCTGTCGGGGTCTGCGGATCCAGGCCAGTGCAGCTCCTCCGGCCAGTATAATCTATCAGGGAGCGGGAAGACAGCGCCATTGAGGGGGCGGAGCTTCTCAGAGCAGAGCCTGCAGTGTTCAGCGCCATTTTCTCTTTCCTGCACCTACTACAAGTGGAACCAGGTCCCTCCAGAGCAATCTCCAGCTGTTTGTACAGTACCAAGGCTGTTATAGAAGGGGGGGAGGCTGTGTACAGGCTGTGTCACCTATTAAGGGGCACAGCCAGCGCTGGTAAGGAACTCCCTATACCTTTGATAGCGCTGTGTGTGGATTGGCTCCAATCTCTGTGTCTCTCTGCCATTCTTGGGGGAAACTCTGGGGTATATTTACTAACATTCGTAATTCTCCCGATTTGGTGGGAGAATAATCACGAATGACATCGAAAGTGTAAAACTGCAACTTTTTGAATTTGTTACGACTAATTTACTAAGCTGCCGTATTCTGCATTTTCGGGTTTTCCGATGTCGATGTCATTCGTTTTTTTAGGCAGTGTTTTACGTGAGTGACTTGTAAAACACTGCCGACTTTAATACAATGAATCTCGGCCGGATCTGAGAGATCCGTGCTGGGCTTCATTGTGCACTTTGTTTAAAAAAAAAAAAAAGTTTAAATGTTAAAAAAAAATTGCGTGGGGTCCCCCCTCCTAAGGCAAACCAGCCTCGGGCTCTTTGAGACGATCCTGGTTGCAGAAATATGGGAAAAAAATGGACAGGGGTTCCCCCATATTTAAGCAACCAGCATCGGGCTCTGCGCCCGGTCCTGGTTCCAAAAATACGGGGGACAAAAAGCGTAGGGGTCCCCCCGTGTTTTTAAAACCAGCACCGGGCTCCACTAGCTGGACAGATAATGCCACAGCCGGGGGTCACTTTTATACCGTGCCCTGCGGCCGTGGCATCAAATATCCAACTAGTCACCCCTGGCCGGGGTACCCTGGGGGAGTGGGGACCCCTTCAATCAAGGGGTCCCCCCCCCAGCCACCCAAGGGCCAGGGGTGAAGCCCGAGGCTGCCCCCCCCATCCAATGGGCTGCGGATGGGGGGCTGATAGCCTTTGTTGATAGTTATGAATATTGTTTTTAGTAGCAGTACTACAAGTCCCAGCAAGCCTCCCCCGCAAGCTGGTACTTGGAGAACCACAAGTACCAGCATGCGGCGGAAAAACGGGCCCGCTGGTACCTGTAGTACTACTACTAAAAAAATACCCAAAAAAAGACAATACACACACACCTTGAAAGTAAAGTTTTATTACATCCATCCACACAAACATACATACATACTTACCTTATGTTCACACGAGGGTCGGTCCTCTTCTCCAGTAGAATCCATGGGGTACCTGTTGAATAAATTATACTCACCAGATCCAGGGTACCAGGCTCCTCGGATAATCCTTTTGTAATCCACGTACTTGATTAAAAAAAAAAAACGGAGACCCGAGCCACGCACTGAAAGGGGACCCATGTTTTCACATGGGCCCCCTTTCCCCGAATGCCAGAAACCCACTCTGACTTCTGTCTAAGTGGGTTTCTTCAGCCAATCAGGGAGCGCCACGTTGTAGCACCCTCCTGATCGGCTGTGTGCTCCTGTACTGACTGACAGGCAGCACGCGGCAGTGTTACAATGTAGCGCCTATGCGCTCCATTGTAACCAATGGTGGGAACTTTCTGCTCAGCGGTTGACCGAAAGTGACCTCACCGCTGACCACAAAGTTCCCACCATTGGTTACAATGGAGCGCATAGGCGCTACATTGTAACACTGCCGTGTGCTGCCTGTCAGACAGTACAGGAGCACACAGCCGATCAGGGGGGTGCTACAACGTGGCGCTCCCTGATTGGCTGAAGAAACCCACTTAGACATCAGTCAGAGTGGGTTTCTGGCATTCGGGGAAAGGGGGCCCATGTGAAAACATGGGTCCCCTTTCAGTGCGTGGCTCGGGTCTCGGTTTTTTTTTTTTTTAATCAAGTACGTGGATTACAAATGGATTATCCGAGGAGCCTGGTACCCTGGATCTGGTGAGTATAATTTATTCAACAGGTACCCCATGGATTCTACTGGAGAAGAGGACCGACCCTCGTGTGAACATAAGGTAAGTATGTATGTATGTTTGTGTGGATGGATGTAATAAAACTTTACTTTCAAGGTGTGTGTGTATTGTCTTTTTTTGGGTATTTTTTTAGTAGTAGTACTACAGGTACCAGCGGGCCCGTTTTTCCGCCGCATGCTGGTACTTGTGGTTCTCCAAGTACCAGCATGTGGGGGAGGCTTGCTGGGCCTTGTAGTACTGCTACTAAAAACAATATCAATCACTTTTACAAAAAGGCTATCAGCCCCCCATCCGCAGCCTATTGGATGGGGGGGACAGCCTCGGGCTTCACCCCTGGCCCTTGGGTGGCTGGGGGGGGGGACCCCTTGATTGAAGGGGTCCCCACTCCCCCAGGGTACCCCGGCCAGGGGTGACTAGTTGGATATTTGATGCCACGGCCGCAGGGCACTGTATAAAAGTGACCCCCGGCTGTGGCATTATCTGTCCAGCTAGTGGAGCCCGGTGCTGGTTTTAAAAATACGGGGGACCACTACGCTTTTTGTCCCCCGTATTTTTGGAACCAGGACCAGGCGCAGAGCCCGATGCTGGTTGCTTAAATATGGGGGAACCCTTGTCATTTTTTTCCCCATATTTCTGCAACCAGGATCGGCTCAAAGAGCCCGAGGCTGGTTATGCTTAGGAGGGGGGACCCCACGCAATTTTTTTTCAATAAATTAACACTTCCCACCCCTTCCCACTGATATACATGCACGGATCTCATGGATCCGTGCATGCCTATCCAAACACGCTCAAAAAAGCAGGTCTGTTTTTTTTTAGCACTTTTTTACGAGTTGTATTTTTTCACGGCAGTGTTTTTTTTTTTTTGCTTCGCACTTCTTAGTAAATGACCGAGATTCATACTTAAACAGCCGCGTTTTGACCGATGGTGTATTCATTCGTATTTTTCTCTATCGTCCTAGTGGATGCTGGGGTTCCTGAAAGGACCATGGGGGATAGCGGCTCCGCAGGAGACAGGGCACAAAAGTAAAGCTTTCCGATCAGGTGGTGTGCACTGGCTCCTCCCCCTATGACCCTCCTCCAAGCCAGTTAGATTTTTGTGCCCGGCCGAGAAGGGTGCAATCTAGGTGGCTCTCCTAAAGAGCTGCTTAGAAAAGTTTAGCTTAGGTTTTTTATTTTACAGTGAGTCCTGCTGGCAACAGGATCACTGCAACGAGGGACTTAGGGGAGAAGAAGTGAACTCACCTGCGTGCAGGATGGATTGGCTTCTTGGCTACTGGACATCAGCTCCAGAGGGACGATCACAGGTACAGCCTGGATGGTCACCGGAGCCTTGCCGCCGGCCCCCTTGCAGATGCTGAAGTAAGAAGAGGTCCAGAATCGGCGGCAGAAGACTCCTCAGTCTTCTAAAGGTAGCGCACAGCACTGCAGCTGTGCGCCATTTTCCTCTCAGCACACTTCACATGGCAGTCACTGAGGGTGCAGGGCGCTGGGAGGGGGGCGCCCTGGGAGGCAAATGAATACCTATTTTGGCTAAAAATACCTCACATATAGCCTCCGGAGGCTATATGGAGATATTTAACCCCTGCCAGAATCCGTTAAGAGCGGGAGACGAGGCCGCCGAAAAAGGGGCGGGGCCTATCTCCTCAGCACACAGCGCCATTTTCCCTCACAGAAAGGCTGGAGGGAAGGCTCCCAGGCTCTCCCCTGCACTGCACTACAGAAACAGGGTTAAAACAGAGAGGGGGGGCACTAATTTGGCGTTAGAAATATATAAAAAAGATGCTATAAGGGAAAACACTTATATAAGGTTGTCCCTATATAATTATAGCGTTTTTGGTGTGTGCTGGCAAACTCTCCCTCTGTCTCTCCAAAGGGCTAGTGGGTCCTGTCCTCTATCAGAGCATTCCCTGTGTGTGTGCTGTGTGTCGGTACGTGTGTGTCGACATGTAGGAGGACGATGTTGGTGAGGAGGCGGAGCAATTGCCTGTAATGGTGATGTCACTCTCTAGGGAGTCGACACCGGAATGGATGGCTTATTTAGGGAATTACGTGATAATGTCAACACGCTGCAAGGTCGGTTGACGACATGAGACGGCCGACAAACAATTAGTACCGGTCCAGACGTCTCAAAAACACCGTCAGGGGTTTTAAAACGCCCGTTTACTTTAGTCGGTCGACACAGACACAGACAGGGACACTGAATCCAGTGTCGACGGTGAATAAACAAACGTATTCCTTATTAGGGCCACACGTTAAAGGCAATGAAGGAGGTGTTACATATTTCTGATACTACAAGTACCACAAAAGAGGGTATTATGTGGGATGTGAAAAAAACTACCATAGTTTTTCCTGAATCAGATAAATTAAATAAAGTGTGTGATGATGCGTGGGTTCCCCCCGATAGAAAATTATGGGCGGTATACCCTTTCCCGCCAGAAGTTAGGGCGCGTTGGGAAACACCCCTTAGGGTGGATAAGGCGCTCACACGCTTATCAAAACAAGTGGCGGTACCGTCTATAGATAGGGCCGTCCTCAAGGTCCAGCTGACAGGAGGTTGGAAAATATCATAAAAAGTAGATACACACATACTGGTGTTATACTGCGACCAGCGATCGCCTCAGCCTGGATGTGCAGAGCTGGGGTGGCTTGGTCGGATTCCCTGACTAAAAATATTGATACCCTTGACAGGGACAGTATTTTATTGACTATAGAGCATTTAAAGGATGCATTTCTATATATGCGAGATGCACAGAGGGATATTTGCACTCTGGCATCAAGAGTAAATGCGATGTCCATAACTGCCAGAAGATGTCATGGACACGACAGTGGTCAGGTGATGCAGATTCCAAACGGCACAAAGGTGTATTGCCGTATAAAGGAAGAGGAGTTATTTGGGGTCGGTCCATCGGACCTGGTGGCCACGGCAACTGCTGGAAAATCCACCGTTTTTACCCTAAGTCACATCTCTGCAGAAAAAGACACCGTCTTTTCAGCCTCAGTCCTTTCGTCCCTATAAGATCATATCTGCCCAGGGATAGAGGAAAGGGAAGAAGACTGCAGCAGGCAGCCCATTCCCAGGAACAGAAGCGTTCCACCGCTTCTGACAAGTTCTCAGCATGGCGCTGAGACCGTACAGGACCCCTGGATCCTACAAGTAGTATCCCAGGGGTACAGATTGGAATGTCGAGAAGTTTCCCCTTCGCAGGCTCCTGAAGTCTGCTTTACCAAGGTCTCCCTCCGACAAGGAGGCAGTATGGGAAAAAATTCACAAGCTGTATTCCCAGCAGGTGATAATTAAATTACCCCTCCTACTACAAGAAAAGGGGTATTATTCCACACTATATTGTGGTACTGAAGCCAGAAGGCTAGGTGAGACTTATTCTAAAAAATTTTTTTTGAACACTTACAAAGGTTCAAATCAAGATGGAGTCGCTCAGAGCAGTGATAACGAACCAGGAAGAAGGGGACTATATAGTGTCCCGGGACATCAGGGATCCTTACCTCTATGTCCCAAATTTGCCCTTCTCACTAAGGGTACCTCAGGTTCGTGGTGCAGAACTGTCACTATCAGTTTCAGACGCTGCCGTTTGGATTGTCCACGGCACCCCGGGTCTTTACCAAGGTAATGGCCGAAATGATGATTCTTCTTCGAAGAAAAGGCGTCTTAATTATCCCTTACTTGGACGATCTCCTGATAAGGGCATAGTCCAGGGAACAGTTGGAGGTCGGAGTAGCACTATCTAGGATACTGCTACAACAGCACGGGTGGATTCTAAATATTCCAAAATCGCAGCTGATCCCGACGACACGTCTGCTGTGCCTAGGGATGATTCTGGACACAGTCCAGAAAAAGGTATTTCTCCCGGAAGAGAAAGCCAGGGAGTTATCCGAGCTAGTCAGGAACCTCCTAAAAACAGTGCATCATTGCACAAGGGTCCTGGTAAAAATGGTGGCTTCCTACGAAGCAATTCCATTCGGCAGATTTCACGCAAGAACTTTTCAGTGGGATCTGCTGGACAAATGGTCCGGATCGCATCTTCAGATGCATCAGCGGATAACCCTATATCCAAGGACAAAGGTGTCTCTCCTGTGGTGGTTATAGAGTGCTCATCTTCTAGAGGGCCGCAGATTCGGCATTCAGGATTGGATGCTGGTGACCACGGAGCCCAGCCCGAGAGGCTGGGGAGCAGTCACACAAGGAAAAAATTTCCAGGGAGTGTGATCAAGTCTGGAGACTTTTCTCCACATAAATATACTGGAGCTAAGGGTAAATTTATAATGCTCTAAGCTTAGCAAGACCTCTGCTTCAAGGTCAGCCGGTATTGATCCAGTGGGAAAAACATCACGGCAGTCGCCCACGTAAACAGACAGGGCGACACAAGAAGCAGGAGGGCAATGGCAAAAACTGCAAGGACTTTTCGCTGGGCGGAAATTCATGTGATAGCACTGTCAGCAGTGTTTCATCCCGGGAATGGAAACTGGGAAGCAGACTTCCTCAGCAGGCACGACCTCCACCCGGGAGAGTGGAAACTTCATCGGGAAGTTTTTTCCACATGATTGTAAACCGTTGGGAAATACCAAAGGTGGACATGATGGCGTCCCGTCTGAACAAAAAACGGGACAGGTATTGCGCCAGGTCAAGAGACCCTCAGGCAATAGCTGTGGACGTTCTGGTAACACCGTGGGTGTACCAGTCGGTGTATGTGTTCCCTCCTCTGCTTCTCATACCTAAGGTGCTGAGAATTATAAGACGTAGAGGAGTAAGAACTATACTCATGGCTCCGGATTGGCCAAGAAGGACTTGGTACCCGGAACTTCAAGAGATGCTTACAGAGGTCTTATGGCCTCTGCCGCTAAGAAGGGACTTGCTTCAGCAAGTACCATGTCTGTTCCAAGACTTACCGCAGCTGCGTTTGTCGGCATGGCGGTGGAAAGCCGGATCCTAAGGGAAAAAGGCATTCCGGAAGAGGTCATTCCTACCCTGGTCAAAGCCAGAAAGGAGGTGACCGCACAACATTATCACCACATGTGGCGAAAATATGTTGCGTGGTGTGAGGCCAGGAAGGCCCCACAAAGAAATTTCAACTCGGTCGTTTCCTGCATTTCCTGCAAACAGGAGTGTCTATGGGCCTCAAATTGGGGTCCATTAAGGTTCAAATTTCGGCCCTGTCGATTTTCTTCCAGAAAGAATTGGCTTCAGTTCCTGAAGTCCAGAAGTTTGTCAAGGGAGTATTGCATATACAACCCCCTTTTGTGCCTCCAGTGGCACTGTGGGATCTCAACGTAGTTCTGGGATTCCTCAAATCACATTGGTTTAAAACCAGTCAAATCTGTGGATTTGAAGCATCTCACATGAAAAGTGACCATGCTCTTGGCCCTGGCCTGGACCAGGCGAGTGTCAAATTGGTGTTTTTTTCTCAAAAAAGCCCATATCTGTTTGTCCATTCGGACAGGGCAGAGCTGCGGACTCGTCCCCAGTTCTCTCCCTAAGGTGGTGTCAGTGTTTCACCTGAACCAGCTTATTGTGGTGCCTTGCACCTACTAGGGACTTGGAGGACTCCAAGTTGCTAGATGTTGTCAGGGCCCTGAAAATATGTTCCAGGACGGCTGGAGTCAGGAAAACGGACTTGCTGTTATCCTGTATGCACCCAACAAACTGGGTGCTCTTGCTTCTAAGCAGACTATTGCTAGTTGGATGTGTAATACAATTCAGCTTGCACATTCTGTGGCAGGCCTGCCACAGCCAAAATATGTAAATGCCCATTCCACAAGGAAGGTGGGCTCATCTTGGGCGGCTGCCCGAGGGGTCTCGGCTTTACAACTTTGCCGAGCAGCTACTTGGTCAGGGGCAAACACGTTTGCTAAATTCTACAAATTTGATACCCTGGCTAAGGAGGACCTGGAGTTCTCTCATTCGGTGCTGCAGAGTCATCCGCACTCTCCCGCCCGTTTGGGAGCTTTGGTATAATCCCCATGGTCCTTTCAGGAACCCCAGCATCCACTAGGACGATAGAGAAAATAAGAATTTACTTACCGATAATTCTATTTCTCGGAGTCCGTAGTGGATGCTGGGCGCCCATCCCAAGTGCGAATTATCTGCAATACTTGTACATAGTTACAAAAATCGGGTTATTATTGTTGTGAGCCATCCTTTCAGAGGCTCCGCTGTTATCATACTGTTAACTGGGTTTAGATCACAAGTTGTACGGTGTGATTGGTGTGGCTGGTATGAGTCTTACCCGGGATTCAAAATTCCTCCCTTATTGTGTACGCTCGTCCGGGCACAGTACCTAACTGGCTTGGAGGAGGGTCATAGGGGGAGGAGCCAGTGCACACCACCTGATCGGAAAGCTTTACTTTTGTGCCCTGTCTCCTGCGGAGCCGCTATCCCCCATGGTCCTTTCAGGAACCCCAGCATCCACTACGGACTCCGAGAAATAGAATTATCGGTAAGTAAATTCTTATTTTTTTTGTTGGACTTCAAAAAAAATACGAATGCCCTCATCACTGCCGAGATTTGAGTTTAGTAAATTCCCGAGATGACACTTTGAAGAAAAAACGGCATCTCGGTCAAAATCGGGACCTTAGTAAATATACCCCTCTGTCTTCATAATATCCTGTGTGTTTGTGGGGTGTTTGAGTGTGTGTGCAACATGTCTAGGGACACTATTTCATATGCTGCAGAGGATTTGTCTTCACAGAAAGACTCCATTCCATGTAATCAGGATTGCACTGTCTTAGCACAGATCCCAGCTAGAGAGCCAGAATGGTTAGTCTCTCTGAGGGGGACTATTTCTCAGATTTCTGATAGAGTTGCTAGGACTGAGCATGGCACTCAGGTCCTCCAGTCCTCTATGGTTGTATGGTCTGATACTGCCTCCTCAGTGTCCCCTGCGGTACATTCTCACAAAAGTGCACTTGCAATTTTGCAGGATGACACGGACACCGACTCTGATGCTGCAGACGGTGACGGGGATGTGTCGAGGGGGTCAGCATCACTTGCCAAGGGGGTGCAGTTGATGATTGAGGCTGTTAGGGATGTTTTACACATTTCAGACACGGCTCCGGAACAGGTGGAGGAGGCCTTCTTCACAGATAATAAGAAGCACCCCCTCACTTTCCCGGCATCCAAAGAATTGAATGCTATCTTTGAAAAGGCCTGGGAAACTCCGGAAAAGAAATTCCAGATTCCCAAGAGGGTCTAGGTGGCTTTTCCCTTCCCAGAGGAAGATAGGAAGAGATGGGAATCCGAACCGAAAGTCGATGCCTCTGTCTCCAGGCTGTCAAAACAGGTGGTATTACCGGTACCGGGATCTACCGCGTTAAAGGACCCGGCAGATCGCAAGGTAGATGCTACGCTGAAATCCATTTACACGGCTTCAGGAGCTATATTGTGGCCTACTATAGCCTGTGCTTGGATTGCTAAAGCTATTGCCAGGTGGTCAATCACTCTGCAGGAGGAATCGACTACGCTGGATAAAGGTGACGATTTATTTTTACGTAATATTCAGGATTCTGCAGGGTTCCTGGTGGATTCCATGAAGGACCTGGGTTCCATGGCTGCGGGGATCTCCTCCATGTCCGTCTCTGCTCGTAGAGGTCTCTGGCTGCACAACTGGTCTGCGGACGCGGAATCCAGGAAGTGTGTGGAAGGCCTGCCATATAAAGGTCAGGCTCTCTATGGGAAGGCGCTGGATGCGTGGATTGCCACGGCTACTGCGGGTAAGTCTCCTTTTCTCCCCTCAGCTGCATCGGCTACGAAGAAGCACTTTTCATCTGCCACGTCACAGTCCTTTCGGCCGCGAGGCCCAGAAAGAATAAGCCTTCGAACACCTTCTTCAGAGGTGGTCGTGCCAATGGAAAGAAACCCGCTCCCGCAGGTTCCCAGACCCAGAAGCCCGCTTCTAATACCCCTAAGTCCTCCGCATGACGGTGGACAGCTAGGCCTGGAGGACGGTCAGGTGGGGACAAGAGTCCGGCAGTTCAGCCACTTCTGGGTGTTGTCGGGTCTGGACCCCTGGGTTCTCTATATAGTGTCCAGACGGTACAGACTGGAGTTTCAAAATCCCCCGCCTCACCGTTTCTTCAAGTCAGGCTTGCCAGCGTTGCTGGCAGACAGGACAATTCTTCTGGAGGCCATCAGAAAGTTGGTGGTGTCAGAGGTCATTGTACCGGTCCCACTTCAGCAGCGGAACAAGGGTTATTATTCAAACCTTTTTGTGGTACCGAAACCGGATGGTTCGGTACGGCCTATTCTAAACTTAAAGTCTTTGAACCCTTAACTCAGGAAGTTCAAATTCAAGATGGAATCTCTGAGAGCAGTCATCTCAGGACTGACGGAGGGGGAGTTCCTGGTGTCTCTGGACATCAAGGATGCTTACCTCCCCATTCCCATTTGGGCGCCGCATCAAGCATATCTCCGGTTTGCTCTGATGGACGATCACTATCAGTTCCAGGTGCTGCCGTTTGGCCTCTCCACAGCACCGAGGATCTTCACCAAGGTGATGGCGGAGATGATGGTTCTCCTCCGCAAACAGGGCTTGAGGAGGAGGAGGAGTGTGCTACTTGCAGAAGGGCCGTGTACAATGCCCTTCTGCAAGCAGCACACCTTCTACAGGATCGGGCTGTTCAGGTGCAGTCAGACAACGTGACCACAGTGGCCTACATAAACCGACAAGGCGGAACAAAGTGCAGGGCTGCCATGTCAGAGGTGTCCAGAATCCTCCTTTGGGCAGAAAGGCACGCTGTAGCGATGTCGGCAATCTTCATTCCGAGAGTAGACAACTGGGAAGCAGGCTTCCTCAGCAGACACGATCTCCATCCAGGGGAGTGGGGCCTCCATCCGGAGGTGTTCGAGGAGGTAACCAGTTGGTTGGGGGTTCCTCACATACACATGATGGCCTCCCGCATCAACAAGAAGCTGGGGAGGTACTGTTCCAGGTCGAGGGACCCGCAGGCAGTGGCGGCGGACGCACTGGTAACACTGCGTGTGTTCCGGTCAGTGTATGTGTTCCCTCCACTTCCTCTGATTCCAAAGGTCCTTCAGCTGGTAAGAAGAACAAAGGTTATGGCAATCCTCATTGCTCCATACTGACCAAGGAGGGCTTGGTATACGGATCTACTGAATCTTCTGCTGGAAGATCTAAGGCCCTTAACTCTTCGGGAGGATCTGCTACTGCAAGGGCCGTTCGTTTATCAAGACTTACCACGGCTATGTTTGACAGCATGGCGGTTGAACGCCAGATCTTAGCTCGGAAAGGTATTCCGAGTGAGGTAATTCCTACCCTGATTCAGGCTAGAAAGGGGGTGACGTCTAAACATTACCACCGTATTTGGAAGAAATATGTTTCTTGGTGCGAAGCCAGGAAGTTTCCTGCGGTGGAGTTTCAACTTGGACGTTTTCTCCTTTTCCTGCAGGCAGGTGTGGATATGGGCCTGAGATTGGGATCCATCAAGGTCCAAATCTCTGCTTTGTCCATCTTCTTTCAAAAACAATTGGCTGTCCTCCGTGAGGTTCAGACCTTTTTGATAGGGGTTCTGCACATCCAGCCTCCCTTTGTGGCGCCCACGGCACCCTGGAATCTAGATGTGGTGTTGCAGTTCCTACAATCAGCATGGTTTGAGCCTCTACTGGAGGCTGACATCAAGTTTCTCACGTGGAAGGCTGTCACTCTGTTGGCCTTGGCTTCTGCTCGACGCATGTCGGAATTGGGGGCTTTATCTTGCAAAAGTCCTTATCTGATCTTCCATGAAGACAGGCCGGAACTTAGGACTCGTCCACAGTTCCTGTCTAAGGTTGTATCGGCTTTCTATATCAGCCAACCTATTGTTGTGCCAGTGGCTACTGGCTCCTCAATTGCTTCAAAGGCCTTGGATGTTGTACGGGCTTTGAAGCTCTATGTGAAGAGGACTGCTCGTCATAGGAAATCTGACTCTCTATTTGTCCTCTACGATCCCAAGAAAATTGGGTGTCCTGCTTCTAAGAAGTCGATTTCGCGCTGGATCAGGTTCGCTATCCAGCATGCGTATTCTACGGCAGGATTGCCGTGTCCGAAATTAGTTAAGGCCCACTCTACTCGTGAAGTGGGTTCTTCCTGGGCGGCTACCCGGGGTGTCTCGGCCTTACAGCTGTGGCGAGCTGCAACTTGGTCTGGTTCGAACACGTTTGCTAAGTTTTACAAGTTCGATACTTTGGCCTCTGATGACCTTAAGTTTGTTCAGGCAGTATTGCAGGAGCCTCCGCGCTCTCCCTCCCGTACTGGGAGCTTTGGTACATCCCCATGGTACTAATATGGACCCCAGCATCCTCTAGGACGTAAGAGAAAATAGGATTTTAATAACCTGCTGTTAAATCCTTTTCTCGTCTGTAGAGAATGCTGCGTTTTCCTTCCTTGGGTTTGTGGTTCAGTGTTACCTGGTTCCTAGGTAAGTTTTGCGTTATTTATGTTTCAGCTGTTGCTGAGTTGTTCCGGCATGTTGGCCGGATTCGCATGTTTGTGTGAGCTGGTATGAATCTCGTCACTACCTGTGTAATTCCTTCTCTCGAAGTATGTCGTCTACTCGGGCACAGTTTCTAGACTGAGTCTGGTAGGATGGGCATAGAGGGAGGAGCCAGCCCACACTCTTAAACTCTTAAAGTGCCAATGGCTCCTGGTGGACCCGTCTATACCCCATGGTACTAATATGGACCCCAGCATCCTCTACAGACTACGAGAAAAGGATTTACCGGCAGGTAATTAAAAATAAGATTTTACTCACCGGTAAATCTATTTCTCGTAGTCCGTAGTGGATGCTGGGACTCCGTAAGGACCATGGGGAATAGCGGCTCCGCAGGAGACTGGGCACAACTAAAGAAAGCTTTAGGACTACCTGGTGTGCACTGGCTCCTCCCTCTATGACCCTCCTCCAGACCTCAGTTAGGATACTGTGCCCGGAAGAGCTGACACAATAAGGAAGGATTTTGAATCCCGGATAAGTCTCATACCAGCCACACCAATCACACCGTATAACTCGTGATACTATACCCAGTTAACAGTATGAAATATAACTGAGCCTCTCAACAGATGGCTCAACAATAACCCTTTAGTTAACAATAACTATATACAAGTATTGCAGACAATCCGCACTTGGGATGGGCGCCCAGCATCCACTACGGACTACGAGAAATAGATTTACCGGTGAGTAAAATCTTATTTTCTCTGACGTCCTAAGTGGATGCTGGGACTCCGTAAGGACCATGGGGATTATACCAAAGCTCCCAAACGGGCGGGAGAGTGCGGATGACTCTGCAACACCGAATGAACAAACTCTAGGTCCTCCTCAGCCAGGGTATCAAACTTGTAAAATTTAGCAAATGTGTTTGACCCCGACCAAGTAGCTGCTCGGCAAAGTTGTAAAGCTGAGACCCCTCGGGCAGCCGCCCAAGAAGAGCCCACCTTCCTCGTGGAATGGGCTTTCACTGATCTAGGATGCGGCAGTCCAGCCGCAGAACGTGCAAGCTGAATCGTACTACAAATCCAGCGAGCAATAGTCTGCTTTGAAGCAGGAGCACCCAGCTTGTTGGGTGCATACAGGATAAATAGCGAGTCAGTTTTCCTGACACTAGCTGTCCTGGAAACATAAATTTTCAGGGCCCTGACTACGTCCAACAACTTGGAATCTTCCAAGTCGTTAGTAGCCGCAGGCACTACAATAGGTTGGTTCAAATGAAAAGCTGATACCACCTTAGGGAGAAACTGGGGACGAGTCCTCAATTCTGCCTTATCCATATGGAAAATCAGATAAGGGCTTTTATATGACAAAGCCGCCAATTCTGACACACGCCTGGCCGAAGCCAAGGCCAACAGCATGACCACTTTCCACGTGAGATATTTCAAATCCACGTTTTTTAGTGGCTCAAACCAATATGACTTTAGGAAATCCAACACCACGTTGTGATCCCAAGGTGCCACTGGAGGCACAAAAGGGGGATGAATATGCAGCACTCCCTAAACAAATGTCTGAACATCAGGCAGTGAAGCCAGTTCTTTCTGGAAGAAAATCGACAGAGCCGAAATATGGACCTTAATGGAACCCAATTTTAGGCCCATAGTCACCCCTGACTGTAGGAAGTGCAGAAAACGGCCCAACTGAAATTCCTCTGTTGGGCCTTCCTGGCCTCACACCACGCAACATATTTTCGCCATATGCGGTGATAATGGTTTGCGGTTACTTCTTTCCTAGCTTTAATCAGCGTAGGGATGACTTCCTCCGGAATGCCCTTTTCCTTCAGGATCCGGCGTTCAACCGCCATGCCGTCAAACGCAGCCGCGGTAAGTCTTGGAACAGACAGAGCCCCTGCTGCAGCAGGTCCTGTCTGAGCGGCAGAGGCCATGGGTCCTCTGAGATCATTTTTTTGAAGTTCTGGGTACCAAGCTCTTCTTGGCCAATCCGGAACCACAAGTATAGTTCTTACTCCTCTCCTTCTTATTATTCTCAGTACCTTAGGTATGAGAGGCAGAGGAGGGAACACATACACCGACTGGTACCCCCACGGTGTTACCAGAGCGTCCACAGCTATCGCCTGAGGGTCCCTTGACCTGGCGCAATATCGTTTTAGCTTTTTGTTGAGGCGGGACGCCATCATGTCCACCTGTGGCCTTTCCCAATGGTGTACAATCATTTGGAAGACTTCTGGATGAAGTCCCCACTGTCCCGGGTGGAGGTCGTGCCTGCTGAGAAAGTCTGCTTCCCAGTTGTCCACTCCGGGAATGAACACTGCTGACAGTGCTAACACATGATTTTCCGCCCATCGGAAAATCCTCGTGGCTTCTGCCATCGCCATCCTGCTTCTTGTGCTGCCCTGTTGGTTTACATGGGCGACCGCCGTGATGTTGTCTGACTGGATCAGCACCGGCTGGTGTTGAAGCAGGGTCTAGCCTGACTTAGGGCATTGTGAATGGCCCTTAGTTCCAGAATATTTATGTGTAGGGAAGTCTCCTGACTCGACCATAGTCCTTGAAAGTTTCTTCCCTGTGTGACTGCCCCCCAGCCTCGAAGGCTGGCATCCGTGGTCACCAGGACCCAGTCCTGTATGCCGAATCTGCGGCCCTCTAGAAGATGAGCACTCTACAGCCACCACAACAGCGACACCCAGGCCCTTGGAGACAGGGTTATCCGCCGATGCATCTGAAGATGCGACCCGGACCACTTGTCCAACAGATCCCACTGGAAGATCCTTGCATGGAACCTGCCGAATGGAATTTCTTCGTAAGAAGCTACCATCTTTCCCAGGACTCGCGTGCATTGATGCACCGACACCTGTATTTGTTTTAGGAGGTCTCTGACTAGAGATGACAACTCCTTGGCCTTCTCCGGGAGAAACACTTTTTTCTGTTCTGTGTCCAGAACCATACCCAGGAACAGTAGACGCGTCGTAGGAACCAGCTGCGACTTTGGAATATTCAGAATCCAGCCGTGCTGTTGTAGCACTTCACGAGATAGTGCTACTCCAACCAACAACTGCTCCCTGGACCTCGCCTTTATAAGGAGATCGTCCAAGTACGGGATAATTATAACTCCCTTTTTTCGAAGGAGTATCATCATTTCGGCCATTACCTTGGTAAATACCCTCGGTGCCGGGGACAGACCAACGGCAACGTCTGGAATTGGTAATGACAGTCCTGTACCACAATTTTGAGGTACTCCTGGTGAGGAGGGTAAATGGGGACATGCAGGTAAGCATCCTTGATGTCCAGTGATACCATGTAATCCCCTTCGTCCAGGCTTGCAATAACCGCCCTGAGCGATTCCATTTTGAACTTGAACCTTCGTATATAAGTGTTCAAGGATTTCAATTTTAGAATGGGTCTCACCGAACCGTCTGGTTTCGGTACCACAACCATTGTGGAATAGTAACCCGGCCTTGTTGAAGGAGGGGTACCTTGATTATCACCTGCTGGAGTACAGCTTGTGAATTGCCGCCAGTACTACCTCCCCTCGAGGGCAGCAGGCAAGGCTGATTTGAGGTAACGGCGAGGGGGAGTCGCCTCGAACTCCAGCTTGTATCCCAGTGATACTACTTGCAGAACCCAGGGATCCACCTGTGAGCGAGCCCACTGGTCGCTGAAGTTCCCGAGACGCGCCCCCCACCGCACCTGGCTCCACCTGTGGAGCCCCAGCGTCATGCGGTGGACTCAGAGGAAGCGGGGGAAGATTTTTGATCCTGGGAACTGGCTGTCTGGTGCAGCTTTTTCCCTCTTCCCTTGTCTCTGTGCAGAAAGGAAGCGCCTTTGACCCGCTTGCTTTTCTGAAGCCGAAAGGACTGTACCTGATAATACGGTGCTTTCTTAGGCTATGAGGAAACCTGAGGTAAAAAAATTTCTTTCCCAGCTGTTGCTGTGGATACGAGGTCCCAGAGACCATCCCCAAACAATTCCTCACCCTTATAAGGCAGAATCTTCATGTGCCTTCTAAAGTCAGCATCGCCTGTCCACTGCCGGGTCCCTAATACCCTCCTGGCAGAATGGACATTGCATTAATTCTGGATGCCAGCCGACAAATATCCCTCTGTGCATCCCTCATATATAAGACGACGTCTTTAATATGCTCTATGATTAGCAAAATAGAATCCCTGTCCTGACAGGGTAATAGACCACGCTGTAGCAGCACTATCCATGCTGAGGCAATTGCAGGTCTCAATATAGTACCTGAGTGTGTATATACAGACTTCAGGATAGCCTCCTGCTTTTTATCAGCAGGCTCCTTCAAAGTGGCCGTATCCTTAGACGGCAGTGCCACCTTTTTTGACAAACGTGTGAGCGCCTTATCCACCCTAGGGGATATCTCCCAACGTGACCTATCCTCTGGCGGGAAAGGGTACGCCATCAGTAACTTTTTAGAAATTACCAGTTTCTTATCGGGGGAACCCACGCTTCTTCACACACTTCATTCACTCATCTGCTGGGGGAACAAAACACTGGCTGCTTTTTCTCCCCAAACATAAAACCCCTTTTTTGTGGTACTTGGGTTAATGTCAGAAATGTGTAACACATTTTTCATTGCCGAGATCATGCAACGGATGTTCCTAGTGGATTGTGTATATGTCTCAACCTCGTCGACACTGGAGTCAGACTCCGTGTCGACATCTGTGTCTGCCATCTTAGGTAGCGGGCGTTTTTGAGCCCCTGATGGCCTTTGAGACGCCTGGGCAGGCGCGGGCTGAGAAGCCGGCTGTCCCACAGCTGTTACGTCATCCAGCCTTTTATGTAAGGAGTTGACATTGTCGGTTAATACCTTCCACCTATCCATCCACTCAGGTGTCGGCCCCGCAGGGGGTGACATCACATTTATCGGCATCTGCTCCGCCTCCACATAAGCCTCCTCATCCAACATGTCGAGACAGCCGTACCGACACACCACACACACACAGGGAATGCTCTGACAGAGGACAGGACCCCACAAAGCCCTTTGGGGAGACAGAGAGAGAGTATGCCAGCACACACCAGAGCGCTATATAACACAGGGATGAACACTATAACTGAGTGATTTTCCCTTATAGCTGCTTATATATATATACACTGCTGCGCCTAAATTTAGTGCCCCCCCTCTCTTTTTTACCCTTTGTAGTCTTGAAACTGCAGGGGAGAGCCTGGGAGCGATCCTTCCAGCGGAGCTGTGAGGGAAAAATGGCGCCAGTGTGCTGAGGGAGATAGCCCCGCCCCTTTTTCGGCGGACTTCTCCCGCTTTTTTATGGATCTCTGGCAGGGGTATTTTTCACATATATAGCCTCTAGTACTATATATTGTGATTTTTTTTGCCAGCCAAGGTGTTAATATTGCTGCTCAGGGCGCCCCCCCCCCCCCCCAGCGCCCTGCACCCATCAGTGACCTGAGTGTGAGGTGTGCATGAGGAGCAATGGCGCACAGCTGCAGTGCTGTGCGCTACCTTGTTGAAGACCGAAGTCTTCTGCCGCCGATTTTCAGGACCATCTTCTTGCTTCTGGCTCTGTAAGAGGGACGGCGGCGCGGCTCCGGGACCGGACGATCGAGGTCGGGCCCTGTGTTTGATCCCTCTGGAGCTAATGGTGTCCAGTAGCCTAAGAAGCCCAAGCTAGCTGCAAGCAGGTAGGTTCGCTTCTTCTCCCCTTAGTCCCTCGTAGCAGTGAGTCTGTTGCCAGCAGATCTCACTGAAAATAAAAAACCTAAATTAAACTTTCTTTTCTAGGAGCTCAGGAGAGCCCCTAGTGTGCATCCAGCTCAGCCGGGCACAAGATTCTAACTGAGGTCTGGAGGAGGGTCATAGTGGGAGGAGCCAGTGCACACCAGGTAGTCCTAAAGCTTTCTTTAGTTGTGCCCAGTCTCCTGCGGAGCCGCTATTCCCCATGGTCCTTACGGAGTCCCAGCATCCACTTAGGACGTCAGAGAAATCCTATTTTTTTTCTAATGGGCAAAACCATGCGTCTGAGGCCACCTGGAAGCTATCTTTATTACATTTATCACATTAGCGCTGGTGCAGAGATGCCTCTACACAGCTGTGACTGCCCTTGCCTCCTCTTTATCTTGTATTGGTTATCTCACTATGGGACGTGCCCCTCGCCTCCTCTTTATCTTGTATCGGTTATCTCACTATGGGACGTGCCCCTCGCCCTCCTCTTTATCTTGTATCGGTTATCTCTCTATGGGACGTGCCCCTCGCCCTCCTCTTTATCTTGTATTGGTTATCTCTCTATGGGACGTGCCCCTCGCCCCCTCTTTATCTTGTATTGGTTATCTCACTATGTGACGTGCCCCTCGCCTCCTCTTTATCTTGTATTGGTTATCTCTCTATGGGACGTGCCCCTCGCCCTCCTCTTTATCTTGTATTGGTTATCTCACTATGTGACGTGCCCCTCGCCTCCTCTTTATCTTGTATTGGTTATCTCTCTATGGGACGTGCCCCTCGCCCTCCTCTTTATCTTGTGTCGGTTATCTCTCTATGGGACGTGCCCCTCGCCTCCTCTTTATCTTGTATCGGTTATCTCTCTATGGGATGTGCCCCTCGCCCCCTCTTTATCTTGTATTGGTTATCTCTCTATGGGACGTGCCCCTCGCCCTCCTCTTTATCTTGTATTGGTTATCTCTCTATGGGACGTGCCCCTCGCCTCCTCTTTATCTTGTATCGGTTATCTCACTATGGGACATGCCCCTCGCCCTCCTCTTTATCTTGTATCGGTTATCTCTCTATGGGACGAGCCCCTCGCCTCCTCTTTATCTTGTATCGGTTATCTCTCTATGGGACGTGCCCCTCGCCTCCTCTTTATCTTGTATCGGTTATCTCACTATGTGACGTGCCCCTCGCCTCCTCTTTATCTTGTATTGGTTATCTCTCTATGGGACGTGCCCCTCGCCCCCTCTTTATCTTGTATTGGTTATCTCTCTATGGGACGTGCCCCTCGCCCCCTCTTTATCTTGTATCGGTTATCTCTCTATGGGACGTGCCCCTCGCCTCCTCTTTATCTTGTATCGGTTATCTCTCTATGGGACGTGCCCCTCGCCTCCTCTTTATCTTGTATCGGTTATCTCACTATGGGACGTGCCCCTCGCCCCCTCTTTATCTTGTATCGGTTATCTCTCTATGGGACGTGCCCCTCGCCTCCTCTTTATCTTGTATCGGTTATCTCACTATGGGACGTGCCCCTCGCCTCCTCTTTATCTTGTATCGGTTATCTCACTATGTGACGTGCCCCTCGCCTCCTCTTTATCTTGTATCGGTTATCTCACTATGGGACGTGCCCCTCGCCCCCTCTTTATCTTGTATCGGTTATCTCTCTATGGGACGTGCCCCTCGCCTCCTCTTTATCTTGTATCGGTTATCTCTCTATGGGACGTGCCCCTCGCCTCCTCTTTATCTTGTATCGGTTATCTCACTATGGGACGTGCCCCTCGCCTCCTCTTTATCTTGTATCGGTTATCTCTCTATGGGACGTGCCCCTCGCCTCCTCTTTATCTTGTATCGGTTATCTCTCTATGGGACGTGCCCCTCGCCCTCCTCTTTATCTTGTGTCGGTTATCTCTCTATGGGACGTGCCCCTCGCCCTCCTCTTTATCTTGTGTCGGTTATCTCTCTATGGGACGTGCCCCTCGCCTCCTCTTTATCTTGTATCGGTTATCTCACTATGGGACGTGCCCCTCGCCCCCTCTTTATCTTGTATCGGTTATCTCTCTATGGGACGTGCCCCTCGCCTCCTCTTTATCTTGTATCGGTTATCTCTCTATGGGACGTGCCCCTCGCCTCCTCTTTTTCTTGTATCGGTTATCTCACTATGGGACGTGCCCCTCGCCTCCTCTTTATCTTGTATCGGTTATCTCTCTATGGGACGTGCCCCTCGCCTTCTCTTTATCTTGTATCGGTTATCTCTCTATGGGACGTGCCCCTCGCCCCCTCTTTATCTTGTATCGGTTATCTCTCTATGTGACTGCCCCTCGCCTCTTTATCTTGTATCGGTTATCTCACTATGGGACGTGCCCCTCGCCCCCTCTTTATCTTGTATCGGTTATCTCTATGGGACGTGCCCCTCGCCTCCTCTTTATCTTGTATCGGTTATCTCACTATGGGACGTGCCCCTCGCCCTCCTCTTTATCTTGTATCGGTTATCTCCCTATGTGACGTGCCCCTCGCCTCCTCTTTATCTTGTATCGGTTATCTCTCTATGGGACGTGCCCCTCGCCCCCTCTTTATCTTGTATCGGTTATCTCTCTATGGGACGTGCCCCTCGCCTCCTCTTTATCTTGTATCGGTTATCTCTCTATGTGATGTCCTCTCGCCTCCTCTTTATCTTGTATCAGTTATCTCACTATGGGACGTGCCCCTTGCCCCCTCTTTATCTTGTATCGGTTATCTCTCTATGTGATGTCCTCTCGCCTCCTCTTTATCTTGTATCGGTTATCTCACTATGGGACCTGCCCCTCGCCTCCTCTTTATCTTGTATCGGTTATCTCTCTATGGGACGTGCCCCTCGCCTCCTCTTTATCTTGTATCGGTTATCTCACTATGGGACGTGCCCCTCGCCCTCCTCTTTATCTTGTATCGGTTATCTCACTATGTGACGTGCCCCTCGCCTCCTCTTTATCTTGTATCAGTTATCTCTCTATGTGACGTGCCCCTCGCCTCCTCTTTATCTTGTATCGGTGTTGCCTTATAGGTAATTGTCTGCACTTAGTATAATATTAGGGCAATGGATATTGTCTGAATCAAAATATAATTCATTATAAATAGGCGATGTTACCATAGTGGACAGTATACTGGATATATATAGTAAGGAATAGATATGAAATAAGTTTGAATGTATGAGGTAATGTTTAGCTGATTTAAGAGATTAGGTTTGTGTATGTGTTTATATAGATATACTGTATATTTGTGTTTTACAGCAAGATGGTAAAAAATAGTGTAGGGAACAGGTTTATTCTGCTCTAGTCATAAATAAGGCCAGAGAGGTTACAGTAAGATCAAGAGTCATTGTAGAGAAAAGGTATTAGGCCATAAATGATAATAGGTATGTGACAGAGCTCTGTTGGTCATTGGAATTCACAGGTGTGCTTACAGTAGATCAGAATCTACTGGTTTGTCTATTGTCCAGTGAAGGTTAAAAGCTAGGGAGTATAAATTAACTACTATGAAAAGAGATCACATCCATTGATAAAACATTGTGTAACCGACCCCAGGAAAACTTGTCAATACAACAGAACTTTGGATGAAAAGACATTCCAGATTTTACAATACTATACTTGCTTAAGGCAGTGTGGACA
Source organism: Pseudophryne corroboree (assembly GCF_028390025.1). NCBI lineage: Eukaryota > Metazoa > Chordata > Amphibia > Anura > Myobatrachidae > Pseudophryne > Pseudophryne corroboree. Next base: position 806,923,725 of record NC_086446.1, read on the forward strand.
CCACACTTTTATGACACCATGCCTCCGTGAACAGGACACGACAGCCCAGTTCAATGTTTGTTTTATTACACCTTGGAATCTGACAAACCTATAATTACCTATTCCATTGGAAACTATGAGAATATGATAGTTTGAATTGGTAAAATATGAGATAAAAGGACCAGACTTGTAGTTAGGAGTTAGAAGGAAGAGGGAGAGGGAGAAGAAGAAGGAGAAGGAAGGAAGTCAGTCAGGAGGAGAAGTCATGGAGAACATGCAGAAGGAATGATTCTTGGGATGGCAATCTTTAACTTGCAAGTATACATTTTATGTTAGCAATTGAAACTGTTTGTGAAACTTATGTCATGTTGTTTTATGTTATGTAACGAAGGAAGCATATATAATTATAATTAGTATATATATCACTACTGTGTATATCTTATTCTGTACGATTTGATCTGCCTGTAAATAAAGAATCATATAAAAAGAGCGGTAATATTCAAGCTTGAACTCTCTTTAAGGAATCTTAACTTAATAACTTCATAAGTCATATGTATAAGGACTGCATATATGTATCAGCCAATTAGTTTGTAAGCCTGACATAATATATTTGCAGATATATATGATAACGCATATTAATTTAAATATATCCATATATTAATAACCATATATGTTATATTAAATATTAATATTCATAAATATGATTCCATAAATCAATATTGGCGACCACGAATTGGACTTGTTATTACTGAATCTGATTATCTGATCTATAATATTTATGAGGAGTAGCAGATGCTATAAGCTGGCTACCAAATCTGCAGAATCACGGTGGGGATGTATCTATGAAAATTTATTACCATTGTGTAATGTCAATTTTGTATTCTGTATAACCTAGGATAAATGTGTTAGTGCAATATACGTTATTTTAACTAACATAATATCTATTAGGAAGCAGCACCAAAGGCTATAAGCCTGCTGGCAAAATACAAGATCACAGTGGAATAGGTTACAAATGAGAATAAAGAATTTAAAGGCCTAGAATAGAAAATGTGCACAGTGGAAAAGAGTATTTCCAAATAAATGTATAAATGTACCAGGTATTAGAGTTTAACCTTAAGACACCGGTCAATCTTAAGGAGAGGATACCTTCAGTACTAAAAACAAAGAATATATAAATTTAGCATTGAAATGTTAAAAATGCAAAAGTTTTCTGTAGCATTTAGAAAAATGCGCAGAACTGCGGCTCTAGAAGCCAAACAGAAATGTAAAGAAGAATCAGGTTCACGTCTTCGTAAGGCGTGCCTGACCATTAATGCAAAAATGCATTCGTTATTTAAGTCCCTTAAACAGAAAAATAAACAGAAAAAGTTTGGGGCAGAAGCGAAAAGCCTGACAGTTTGTAATCAAATTGTCAAGATCTCTGATGAAGAGATAACATCCAGCAAGCAAGCTGAGATAGAAACACCAAACAGGAATAGTGTTGAGGTATGTGAAACTCTGTACACAGAGTCTACAGGAGTCAGAAATGACTTAATCAGTCAAGATCCTAAAATTAAGGAAAGTTACATGTTGCAGGACTGCATCAATGTGCAGCGCATGGAGTCTGCTATGGTCACACAGACCACCAGCAGAACAGCCTCTGTGGTAAAGGAAGAAAGTAGCAATGTGCCGGATGTGTCTATCATCAGACAGCACATTAATGTAAAGGAGGTAGCAGCAATAGGAGATGTCCCCTATACTGTGTCTAGTAAGGGGGAAGATCATTGTAACTCAGATTATGAGTATTCTGCTGAATACACTCTCAGAGTTCCCAATGTAAATGAAGAATTTGTTATGCCCTTAGGCAAAGGTGAATTGTCAGCAGATTTAAACACTGATAGCAGCAGTACAGTGCACACAGGGGTGGGGAAGTTCCCCATGGTGAAAACTCCCATGGCAACCAGAGTTGCAAACCTTGAAATGTATTCACCTGGAAACATGTTTAAAGGGAAAATCCATGAAATTAATTCAGGAATGCATGTTTACAAACAAAGTTCCCAAACTTATGTAACCCCCACAGAGCACTCAGAGACTTCTAGTGATGGTGCAAATGTTTGCATGCTCTCAGAGAGACCACATGCAGAGTGTCATTCTGCAAACCACACACCAATTAACAATGACAAAAAGGATCACCAGGATGAAAATGTTTTTATGCCCTGGTGCCATAACCATTTTATTACAGGTGTGGAAAGACAGAAAGCCCTGGGACCTGCAATACATATTTGGCAAAGTTTAACAAGTTTCTCTCCCCACAAAAGTAGGTTTTTTCAGAAGCTCCAAGATTCTTCCAAACTAAGGAGCCACACCAAGCAGCAAACGCTATGGTTAAAGACAGTCTGGGACCAGGCTGCATCACAAGGGAGTATGGTCACAAGTGAATACGGTAGTATCATTCCTTTACTTGTTAGATCCAATGAAGCCATTGTTTGCTTTGATGTTCAAACAGCCACAGTTTCCAAATTAAACCTGCATCATATCTGCAGCGACAATTGTGCTGTCATTGACACACAATGTGACAGGAAAGATTGGCACAGGCCAGAAACAATTGTTTGTTTGTTATTCAATCGTTAAAAGACACATTTGTAAATTCTGTACCTGATAACATGCAGCAGATAGGACAGAATGCATAGCAAGCTATGTTAAATCACTGTATAAATATCTGTGATAGTCATTGTATGTATTTTTGTTTGATTCATAGTAATCCTGGCAACCTGTATACAGAATGGTGCAAGACTCCAAAAAGACTCCAATTTACAAGGGAAAAGGTCTTCATTAACCCTTTCATCGCTGCTATCCAGCAAAATCTACATAGCATCCCTAAAGACTGATATATGGACAAATCCTCAAGGAGTTTTCTAGTTTCACAAGAAAGGGGAATGTTTTCATTAACCTTTTCATCACAAGTAATCATTACTTGTCTTTCAAACTACATGTACACTCCCAAAACAGTGTACAGCACATCTCATCACTGTGATTATACAGAACTGTCTCATCCCTTCATATACCTTAATCACATATATGTAAACATTTGTCTGATATATATATATATATTATGTAATTGTATTATATACCTTGTAAATATTTTATGTTTTTTTTAATATTACACAGTAGATACTACCTATGCTTCCTTCGTAAAAGCTTCAAAAGTAATTAAATATCTAATACAGGATGGTATACCACGTTATAACAAATTGGGCCGAGATTATTAAGTGGGATGAATAATTCTCTTAATAAAGACTGTCACAAGTCTAAGATAATTATTTGTAGCATAACAGGGTCACTGTATATGCACATGGCTGCATATAAAATAATATTGGATGGAATTAGATATATTTAAAGCCATTCCTAAATGATATTTAATATCTGTTTGAAGCAAAATTATATTCATTTATTGTATTGATAGGATGTTACTATATACACATCAAAAGCATTTTAAATAATTATTAGTCAAAATATAGGTAGGATAGAAAACGCCTTTATATGGGTTAAACTGGTATAAGTTTATGTAAGATTGAGATGTATAAATAGGTACAAGGTAGAATAAGGAGATTTAAGACTGCATGGTAATTTATTCAGTGAGGAAATACAGAACAGAGTAGGTGTACTACTCACAGCCATTTGTGGTACTATTGCCCGAAGACAATTAAGACCTACTATTAACAAGCAAGGAAAGAAAGAAAGAAAGAAAAAAAAAAAAAGACTGTTTCATATATGCCTGTTCTATTCAAAATCACAACCTGTTTGTGCAAAAGCAATATGGACACTGGTCACAACTGCGGCATTGGATAAACGCAAAGGAAACAGAACTGCTAAAGACTGTATAAAGACTATTACTATTACTGAGGGTCGTCACAAGTACTGAATGTTCAAGACACAGCACTCGACGTACACAGCCCTCTGCCTCAAACAGCGAAATGGCAAGCAAAGGAGCAGCTGCTACGAAGAATTCTACTTCTAGTAATGGTGCAAATGTTGCAAACGCAAGGCCATAATGCAAACGCAAGGCATCTCCAATTGCAAGCAAACCACGCAGATGACAGTCTTATCCCAGTAAATTGCTACATACAAGAACAGCAAAAATGTCCAAACGTACTGATCCAGATACAGAAAAAAGGTCTACAATTGGGCTATGGTATTCCAAATGTCTGTAGAAATTAGTTTTCCTCATGAATACTGAATAAAAACCTCAGTTTTGTCTGCTTTAGTTAAAAAGTAGAATAAGGTTAGGTAAGCTAAGAATTTTTAGAGATTTTTAAAATCATAATGGTTATTATTATTACACTTATGGTATATATTATGGTTACAACGAAAGTTATGTTTGAAGGAATATTTTGAAATGTATTTGGAAGCAATTACGCTAGTTTAATGTGTGGCCAATCAAAAGAATTTCTCATGGCCACAAGGGGGCGACTGTTGCCTTATAGGTAATTGTCTGCACTTAGTATAATATTAGGGCAATGGATATTGTCTGAATCAAAATATAATTCATTATAAATAGGCGATGTTACCATAGTGGACAGTATACTGGATATATATAGTAAGGAATAGATATGAAATAAGTTTGAATGTATGAGGTAATGTTTAGCTGATTTAAGAGATTAGGTTTGTGTATGTGTTTATATAGATATACTGTATATTTGTGTTTTACAGCAAGATGGTAAAAAATAGTGTAGGGAACAGGTTTATTCTGCTCTAGTCATAAATAAGGCCAGAGAGGTTACAGTAAGATCAAGAGTCATTGTAGAGAAAAGGTATTAGGCCATAAATGATAATAGGTATGTGACAGAGCTCTGTTGGTCATTGGAATTCACAGGTGTGCTTACAGTAGATCAGAATCTACTGGTTTGTCTATTGTCCAGTGAAGGTTAAAAGCTAGGGAGTATAAATTAACTACTATGAAAAGAGATCACATCCATTGATAAAACATTGTGTAACCGACCCCAGGAAAACTTGTCAATACAACAGAACTTTGGATGAAAAGACATTCCAGATTTTACAATACTATACTTGCTTAAGGCAGTGTGGACACCACACTTTTATGACACCATGCCTCCGTGAACAGGACACGACAGCCCAGTTCAATGTTTGTTTTATTACACCTTGGAATCTGACAAACCTATAATTACCTATTCCATTGGAAACTATGAGAATATGATAGTTTGAATTGGTAAAATATGAGATAAAAGGACCAGACTTGTAGTTAGGAGTTAGAAGGAAGAGGGAGAGGGAGAAGAAGAAGGAGAAGGAAGGAAGTCAGTCAGGAGGAGAAGTCATGGAGAACATGCAGAAGGAATGATTCTTGGGATGGCAATCTTTAACTTGCAAGTATACATTTTATGTTAGCAATTGAAACTGTTTGTGAAACTTATGTCATGTTGTTTTATGTTATGTAACGAAGGAAGCATATATAATTATAATTAGTATATATATCACTACTGTGTATATCTTATTCTGTACGATTTGATCTGCCTGTAAATAAAGAATCATATAAAAAGAGCGGTAATATTCAAGCTTGAACTCTCTTTAAGGAATCTTAACTTAATAACTTCATAAGTCATATGTATAAGGACTGCATATATGTATCAGCCAATTAGTTTGTAAGCCTGACATAATATATTTGCAGATATATATGATAACGCATATTAATTTAAATATATCCATATATTAATAACCATATATGTTATATTAAATATTAATATTCATAAATATGATTCCATAAATCAATATCGGTTATCTCTCTATGTGACGTGCCCCTCGCCTCCTCTTTATCTTGTATCGGTTATCTCTCTATGGGACGTGCCCCTCGCCCCCTCTTTATCTTGTATCGGTTATCTCTCTATGGGACGTGCCCCTCGCCTCCTCTTTATCTTGTATCGGTTATCTCTCTATGTGACGTGCCCCTCGCCTCCTCTTTATCTTGTATCGGTTATCTCTCTATGGGACGTGCCCCTCGCCCCCTCTTTATCTTGTATCGGTTATCTCTCTATGGGACGTGCCCCTCGCCTCCTCTTTATCTTGTATCGGTTATCTCTCTATGGGACGTGCCTCTCGCCCCCTCTTTATCTTGTATCGGTTATCTCACTATGTGACGTGCCCCTCGCCCTCCTCTTTATCTTGTATCGGTTATCTCTCTATGGGACGTGCCCCTCGCCTCCTCTTTATCTTGTATCGGTTATCTCACTATGGGACGTGCCCCTTGCCTCCTCTTTATCTTGTATCGGTTATCTCTCTATGGGACGTGCCTCTCGCCCCCTCTTTATCTTGTATCGGTTATCTCTCTATGGGACGTGGCCCTCGCCTCCTCTTTATCTTGTATCGGTTATCTCTCTATGGGACGTGCCCCTCGCCTCCTCTTTATCTTGTATCGGTTATCTCTCTATGGGACGTGCCCCTCGCCTCCTCTTTATCTTGTATCGGTTATCTCTCTATGGGACGTGGCCCTCGCCTCCTCTTTATCTTGTATCGGTTATCTCTCTATGGGACGTGGCCCTCGCCTCCTCTTTATCTTGTATCGGTTATCTCTCTATGGGACGTGCCCCTCGCCTCCTCTTTATCTTGTATCGGTTATCTCTCTATGGGACGTGCCTCTCGCCCCCTCTTTATCTTGTATCGGTTATCTCTCTATGGGACGTGGCCCTTGCCTCCTCTTTATCTTGTATCGGTTATCTCTCTATGGGACGTGCCCCTCGCCTCCTCTTTATCTTGTATCGGTTATCTCACTATGTGACTGCCCTCGCCTCCTCTTTATCTTGTATCGGTTATCTCACTATGGGACGTGCCCCTCGCCCTCCTCTTTATCTTGTATCGGTTATCTCTATATGGGACGTGCCTCTCGCCGCCTCTTTATCTTGTATCGGTTATCTCACTATGGGACGTGCCTCTCGCCCTCCTCTTTATCTTGTATCGGTTATCTCACTATGGGGGTCATTCCGAGTTGTTCGCTCGGTAAAAATCTTCGCATCGCAGCGATTTTCCGCTTAATGCGCAATGTCCGCACTGCGACTGCGCCAAGTAAATTTGCTATGCAGTTAGGGTTTTTACTCACGGCTTTTTCACCGTTCTGGCGATCGTAATGTGATTGACAGGAAATGGGTGTTACTGGGCGGAAACAGGCCGTTTTATGGGCGTGTGGGAAAAAACGCTACCGTTTCCGGAAAAAACGCAGGAGTGACCGTAGAAACGGGGGAGTGTCTGGGCGAACGCTGGGTGTGTTTGTGATGTCAAACCAGGAACGACAAGCACTGAAATGATCGCAGATGCCGAGTAAGTCTGGAGCTACTCAGAAACTGCTACGAGGTGTGTAATCGCAATATTGCGAATACATCGTTCGCAATTTTAAGATGCTAAGATTCACTCCCAGTAGGCGGCGGCTTAGCATGAGCAAATCTGCTAAAATCCGCTTACGAGCTAACAACTCGGAATGACCCCCTATGTGACGTGCCCCTCGCCTCCTCTTTATCTTGTATCGGTTATCTCTCTATGTGACGTGCCCCTCGCCCCCTCTTTATCTTGTATCGGTTATCTCTCTATGGGACGTGCCCCTCGCCTCCTCTTTATCTTGTATCGGTTATCTCTCTATGGGACGTGCCCCTCGCCTCATCTTTATCTTGTATCGGTTATCTCTCTATGGGACGTGCCCCTCGCCTCCTCTTTATCTTGTATCGGTTATCTCTCTATGGGACGTACCCCTCGCCCCCTCTTTATCTTGTATCGGTTATCTCTCTATGGGACGTGCCCCTCGCCTCCTCTTTATCTTGTATCGGTTATCTCTCTATGTGATGTCCTCTCGCCTCCTCTTTATCTTGTATCGGTTATCTCACTATGGGACGTGCCCCTCGCCCCCTCTTTATCTTGTATCGGTTATCTCTTTATGTGATGTCCTCTCGCCTCCTCTTTATCTTGTATCGGTTATCTCTCTATGGGACCTGCCCCTCGCCTCCTCTTTATCTTGTATCGGTTATCTCTCTATGGGACGTGCCCCTCGCCTCCTCTTTATCTTGTATCGGTTATCTCACTATGGGACGTGCCCCTCGCCCTCCTCTTTATCTTGTATCGGTTATCTCACTATGTGACGTGCCCCTCGCCTCCTCTTTATCTTGTATCGGTTATCTCTCTATGTGATGTGCCCCTCGCCTCCTCTTTATCTTGTATCGGTTATCTCTCTATGGGACGTGCCCCTCGCCCCCTCTTTATCTTGTATCGGTTATCTCTCTATGGGACGTGCCCCTCGCCTCCTCTTTATCTTGTATCGGTTATCTCTCTATGTGACGTGCCCCTCGCCTCCTCTTTATCTTGTATCGGTTATCTCTCTATGGGACGTGCCCCTCGCCCCCTCTTTATCTTGTATCGGTTATCTCTCTATGGGACGTGCCCCTCGCCTCCTCTTTATCTTGTATCGGTTATCTCTCTATGGGACGTGCCTCTCGCCCCCTCTTTATCTTGTATCGGTTATCTCACTATGGGACGTGCCCCTCGCCCCCTCTTTATCTTGTATCGGTTATCTCACTATGGGACGTGCCCCTCGCCTCCTCTTTATCTTGTATCGGTTATCTCTCTATGGGACGTGCCTCTCGCCCCCTCTTTATCTTGTATCGGTTATCTCACTATGTGACGTGCCCCTCGCCCTCCTCTTTATCTTGTATCGGTTATCTCTCTATGGGACGTGCCTCTCGCCCCCTCTTTATCTTGTATCGGTTATCTCACTATGGGACGTGCCCCTCGCCCTCCTCTTTATCTTGTATCGGTTATCTCTCTATGGGACTTGCCCCTCGCCTCCTCTTTATCTTGTATCGGTTATCTCACTATGGGACGTGCCCCTCGCCCTCCTCTTTATCTTGTATCGGTTATCTCACTATGGGACGTGCCCCTCGCCCTCCTCTTTATCTTGTATCGGTTATCTCTCTATGGGACGTGCCCCTCGCCCCCTCTTTATCTTGTATCGGTTATCTCTCTATGGTACGTGCCCCTCGCCCTCCTCTTTATCTTGTATCGGTTATCTCTCTCTGGGGTGTGCCCCTCGCCCTCCTCTTTATCTTGTATCGGTTATCTCACTATGGGACGTGCCCCTCGCCTCCTCTTTATCTTGTATCGGTTATCTCTCTATGGGACGTGCCCCTCGCCTCCTCTTTATCTTGTATTGGTTATCTCACTATGGGACGTGCCCCTCGCCCCCTCTTTATCTTGTATCGGTTATCTCACTATGGGACGTGCCCCTCGCCCTCCTCTTTATCTTGTATCGGTTATCTCACTATGGAACGTGCCCCTCGCCTCCTCTTTATCTTGTATCAGTTATCTCACTATGGGACGTGCCCCTCGCCCCCTCTTTATCTTGTATCGGTTATCTCACTATGGGACGTGCCCCTCGCCCTCCTCTTTATCTGGTATCGGTTATCTCTCTATGGGACCGTGCCCCTTGCCCTCCTCTTTATCTGGTATCGGTTATCTCTCTATGGGACGTGCCCCTTGCCCCCTCTTTATCTTGTATCGGTTATCTCTCTATGGGACGTGCCCCTCGCCTCCTCTTAATCTTGTATCGGTTATCTCTCTATGGGACGTGCCCCTCGCCCTCCTCTTTATCTTGTATCGGTTATCTCACTATGGGACGTGCCCCTCGCCCTCCTCTTTATCTTGTATCGGTTATCTCACTATGTGACGTGCCCCTCGCCTCCTCTTTATCTTGTATCGGTTATCTCTCTATGTGACGTGCCCCTCGCCCCCTCTTTATCTTGTATCGGTTATCTCTCTATGTGACGTGCCCCTCGCCTCCTCTTTATCTTGTATCGGTTATCTCTCTATGGGACGTGCCCCTCGCCCTCCTCTTTATCTTGTATCGGTTATCTCTCTATGTGACGTGCCCCTCGCCTCCTCTTTATCTTGTATCGGTTATCTCTCTATGGGACGTGCCCCTCGCCTCCTCTTTATCTTGTATCGGTTATCTCTCTATGGGACGTGCCCCTCGCCTCCTCTTTATCTTGTATCGGTTATCTCTCTATGGGACGTGCCTCTCGCCCCCTCTTTATCTTGTATCGGTTATCTCACTATGTGACGTGCCCCTCGCCCTCCTCTTTATCTTGTATCGGTTATCTCTCTATGGAACGTGCCCCTCGCCCTCCTCTTTATCTTGTATCGGTTATCTCTCTATGGGACGTGCCCCTTGCCCTCCTCTTTATCTTGTATCGGTTATCTCTCTATGGGACGTGCCCCTCGCCCTCCTCTTTATCTTGTATCGGTTATCTCTCTATGGGACGTGCCCCTCGCCCTCCTCTTTATCTTGTATCGGTTATCTCTCTATGTGACGTGCCCCTCGCCCTCCTCTTTATCTTGTATCTGTTATCTCACTATGGGACGTGCCCCTTGCCTCCTCTTTATCTTGTATCGGTTATCTCACTATGGGACGTGCCCCTTGCCTCCTCTTTATCTTGTATCGGTTATCTCTCTATGGGACGTGCCTCTCGCCCTCCTCTTTATCTTGTATCGGTTATCTCACTATGGGACGTGCCCCTCGCCTCCTCTTTATCTTGTATCGGTTATCTCACTATGGGATGTGCCCCTCGCCTCCTCTTTATCTTGTATCGGTTATCTCTCTATGGGACGTGCCTCTCGCCTCCTCTTTATCTTGTATCGGTTATCTCACTATGGGATGTGCCCCTCGCCTCCTCTTTATCTTGTATCGGTTATCTCTCTATGTGACGTGCCCCTCGCCCTCCTCTTTATCTTGTATCGGTTATCTCACTATGGGACGTGCCCCTTGCCTCCTCTTTATCTTGTATCGGTTATCTCACTATGGGACGTGCCCCTTGCCTCCTCTTTATCTTGTATCGGTTATCTCTCTATGGGACGTGCCTCTCGCCCTCCTCTTTATCTTGTATCGGTTATCTCACTATGGGACGTGCCCCTCGCCTCCTCTTTATCTTGTATCGGTTATCTCACTATGGGATGTGCCCCTCGCCTCCTCTTTATCTTGTATCGGTTATCTCACTATGGGACGTGCCCCTTGCCTCCTCTTTATCTTGTATCGGTTATCTCACTATGGGATGTGCCCCTCGCCTCCTCTTTATCTTGTATCGGTTATCTCTCTATGTGACGTGCCTCTCGCCCTCCTCTTTATCTTGTATCGGTTATCTCACTATGGGATGTGCCCCTCGCCTCCTCTTTATCTTGTATCGGTTATCTATCTATGGGACGTGCCCCTCGCCCTCCTCTTATCTTGTATCGGTTATCTCACTATGTGACGTGCCCCTCGCCTCCTCTTTATCTTGTATCGGTTATCTCTCTATGTGACGTGCCCCTCGCCTCCTCTTTATCTTGTATCGGTTATCTCTCTATGGGACGTGCCCCTCGCCTCCTCTTTATCTTGTATCGGTTATCTCTCTATGTGACGTGCCCCTCGCCTCCTCTTTATCTTGTATCGGTTATCTCTCTGTGGGACGTGCCCCTCGCCTCCTCTTTATCTTGTATCGGTTATCTCTCTATGGGACGTGCCTCTCGCCCCCTCTTTATCTTGTATCGGTTATCTCTCTATGTGACGTGCCCCTCGCTCTCCTCTTTATCTTGTATCGGTTATCTCTCTATGGGACGTGCCCCTCGCCCTCCTCTTTATCTTGTATCGGTTATCTCTCTATGTGACGTGCCCCTCGCCTCCTCTTTATCTTGTATCGGTTATCTCTCTATGTGACGTGCCCCTCGCCCCCTCTTTATCTTGTATCGGTTATCTCTCTATGGGACGTGCCCCTCGCCTCCTCTTTATCTTGTATCGGTTATCTCACTATGGGACGTGCCCCTCGCCTCCTCTTTATCTTGTGTCGGTTATCTCTCTATGTGACGTGCCCCTCGCCTCCTCTTTATCTTGTATCGGTTATCTCTCTATGGGACGTGCCCCTCGCCCTCCTCTTTATCTTGTATCGGTTATCTCTCTATGTGACGTGCCCCTCGCCCCCTCTTTATCTTGTATCGGTTATCTCTCTATGGGACGTGCCCCTCGCCCTCCTCTTTATCTTGTATCGGTTATCTCTCTATGTGACGTGCCCCTCGCCTCCTCTTTATCTTGTATCGGTTATCTCTCTATGTGATGTCCTCTCGCAGCCTCAAGCTTAATCTTTCCGAACTGAACGCATGATATTTCCACCGGCCAGTAGTAGTTACCAGACCGATATCTCTATCACAGCTGATAAAAACCAGCCGCACCCCACCCGCTCGCCTCCTCCGTCACTCTAACTGTCCTGTGTTCCCCACATTCAGTCTGTTTCACAGTCATGTTACATACATGTAACTAATGTATCCAGAATACGTCTTACACAGGACGCAGCAAACGCTGTCAGCCATCTTATCACTACCTCCTGCACTGGTTACACTGTACAATAATAAAGAAATATAGTCATACTTTACTAATTTCAGGTCAAGAAACACTAATCTGATTTGCAGAATGATTTTATCAGCGCTACATTCTGCGCTGTGTGTGCTTAGTAATATAGTCCTAGGGAAGAGCAGCTTTAAAATCATCTGATATTATTTTGATACATATAAAATCAATCAATCAATTGCATATTCACAAATCGAAACAACTGAAGCGTACTCAGGCTGGCCGTAGGATTCCGAAACCGGGGTCCAGGAACCGTGTATCCCAGAGGTTCTCAAACTCGGTCCTCGGGGGCCCACACGGTGCATGTTTTGCAGGTCTCCTCACAGAATCGCAAGTGAAATAATTAGCTCCACCTGTGGACCTTTTAAAATGTGTCAGTGAGTAATTAATACACCTGTGCACCTGCTGGGTTACCTGCAATACATGCACCGTGTGGGCTCCCGAGGACCGAGTTTGAGAACCTCTGGTGTATCCGATAATGCATATTTGCAGAACAGTACCAGGTGCCGCCCTCTGCTAAGGCTGACAGGGCTGCAAGCGACACCGCAAGACCTGTTCTGCACCTGGATCAGATTTCTGCACAAATTTATACATTATTGCCTACAAATATGAATCAGGCCCACTGTCCAACAGTAGTCAGCAAGCATGGAAGGTTTCCGCCTACCCCGATATCACCCTTCCATTCTTGTCCTGGCGGAATCCCTTCCTGCGCCACAGTTGTCAGGGAAGAAGCCTCGATGTGAGTGGAGAAAGTGGGTTTTAGTGACGTGTTGCAGTCTTATTGATGATACTTTTCTTGTTACCCAGGATGTTGAAGCTTTTCACATTATTCCTCTTTCTGCTGCGGGGTACACTGGGCTCCACAAGGAAAGACATAGGGTGTAGAGTAGGATCTTGATCTGAGGCACCAACAGGCTGAAAAGCTTTGACTGTTCCCAGAATGCATAGCGCCGCCTCCTCTATAACCCCTCCTCCCAGCACAGGATCTCAGTTTTGTAGTTGGTGCCGCAGATAGCAGGCACATAACAGAGGGGCTGCGCTGGGCAGCCCTGAGAAGAGCTTTTTAGAAGAAAAGTGAAGACTTCAAGGGCAGCAGCGGTGGTATATGTCTTTTGACATTCACTGCTGCAGCTCCATCTCTCCCCAGCGGCGCTGTACACTCCCGAGCCCTGGTTGCCGGGTAACTACAGCAGGAGGCTCCGGTTTTCTTCCATGGTCAGGCACACACGACGGGGGCTCTCCGGGATCGCGTGGACGCGCTTCGGGAGGTGGTGAGTGGGTCCCGCTTGCGGGACCCGTACTTTATCGCGATCCAGCGCGGTCAGTGGGAGGCGGGCCGCGCGCTCTGGCGGTGGACACTGTGGCAGTACAGGCGATCCCACTAGATCACCAGGGCATTAGTGCAGGTCAGGTTTTCTCTTAAAGCCATTTTAATAGTAGCCCACAGTACCTGGTGGTTTTGCCAGCAGGGGGATAAGGCTTAGACCTGGAGCCCCTCCCCCAGCCCCAGGGCGGCGCCATTTCCCTCAAATGTTCCCGCCCTGGAGCTGCATATCTGTGTTTTCCTCACTCCCTGTCAGTGTCTGGGCGCCATTTCTCTCAGCTACACTGTTCCTGGGACTGCTTGGTCAAATCCTCCTATGCAAAGCCGCCTGGTTGTCAGCGCTGTGACTGTACATGACACTTAAGTATTCTACATGTCAATTAGACAGTGTTAGTAAGAAAGAGTGCATTTAGGGGGTAATTCCAAGTTGATCGCAGCAGGATTTTTGTTAGCAGTCGGGCAAAACCATGTGCACTGCAGGTGGGGCAGATGTAACATGTGCAGAGAGAGTTAGATTTGGGTGGGGTGTGTTCAATCTGCAATCTAATTTTCAGTGTAAAAATAAAGCAGCCAGTATTTACCCTGCACAGAAATAAAATAACCCACCCAAATCTAACTCTTTCTGCACATGTTATATCTGCCTCCCCTGCAGTGCACATGGTTTTGCCCAATTGCTATCAAAAATCCTGCTGCGATCAACTTGGAATTACCCCCTTAGTCAGGGTTTTCTAGTACAATTACCCTGTGATATACAATTACCCTGTGATATACATCCTGTGCAGTGTTATATCTATTGACTACATAGCTATATCAGCTGGTCCAGTGCAGTATTATTGTTGGTAATAACCTCTGCATTGTATAACTGTGACTATCTGTGTGTGCATTAGCTTGCTGAGTGGTTTCCATTTCATGTCTCTCACTCAACTTGCTATCCCTATATTCTATAACCTGAGGGGGCTTGGTGCGTCAGGTCTTATAATAATATAGGATATTCACAAGATATACTCTAGTACGTATTTTTCTCTGTGATTTTAGTCACCGTATCTCTCCTGTGTCCCTGCTTGTGCTGACTACACTGCGCAGGGGTTTGGGTAAGAGGTATTGTGCTGCTGCCAATTGTACTGTGTTACCTGATACTGCAAGTTGTATCATGTCTGCTTCTGACTGTAACGGTTCTGGGGCGGAACACACTGCTGGTGTTGCTGAAGCCACAGATCCATATGAGGAGAATATAGCAGCTGTGGGTTCTGGTTCTGGGGGCTCCTTGCCCCCCAGTGGAACTGTGGCAACGGAGGTCCATAATGACCCACCGTGGGCTGCTTTTTCCACGCTTCTGCATACGCTAGTTAATAAATTAACACCCACTATGGGACCCACTATGCGGTACAACCGTATGTGGTCCCTGCAGCTAATCCGCCGTGGGCGGACAATTTATCTGCTCAGTTGAAGAAGTTGAACCAGTCCCTGACTACTAAAAAGTCTGACCATCGCTCGCCTAAGCCCAAGGGGTCCTCTAAGCGAGCTCTTATCTCCTCACAATCCACTGCTGTCACTGACCCCTCGTCTGATAAAGACGGCACTTACACTGACCCCACAGATTCTAACTCAGATACTGCTGTGGGGAGGGTGATTCACATGTGGATGTTCCTGATCTTTTGGAGGCTATTAAGTTGATTTTACAGATTACGGATGATCCCGAGCCATCCGTCCCTCCTAAGAAACCAGATAGGTTCAAACGTCAGAAGGTGGTTAAACAAGTTTTACCTCACTCTGACCACCTAGTGGATATACGTCAGGAACCCTGGCAAAACCTGTGTAAGAAGTTTGTGCCTCAAAAGAAGATGCTGGCTCGCTATCCCCTCGCGCCAGAGCTGTCTAAAAATTGGGAAACACCTCCAGTAGACTCACATGTGGCTAGGATGGTGGTTTCCTCAGCTCTACCTGTCACTACCATCACGTCTCTAAAAGAGCCTACGGATAACTGTGTGGAGGGTTGTCTGAAAGCGATTTACACCCTCACGGGTGCTGCACAAAGGCCCACTATTGCAGCTACATGGGCTGCAGAGGCTATTGAAGCATGGGCCTTGGAGTTAGAAGCTGAAATCTCTTCTGACCATTCTAGACAATGCTTGTCTTATATTGTCACAGCTTCTCGCTATATTAAAGAGGCGGCTTCTGATGCCGGTATCCTAGCAGCCGAGGCCTCTACTTCGTCTGTCCTGGCTCGCCGGATATTGTGGCTGAGATCCTGGTCTCTGGATCTGGACTCTAGAAAAACCCTGGAGGTACTCCCTTTCAAGGTAGATATTCTGTTTGGGGAGGGCTTAAATAATATTGTGGCTGATTTGGCTACGGCCAAAACCGCCTGTCTGCCAAGTACCGCTCCTTCTGTCTCGAAGGCTAAAGGTACTTCCTTTCGCCCCATTCGTCCTTCAGGTAAAGCAAAAGGTCAGGCGTACAACAAGCAGGCCCGCACTTCCAAACCTGGTAAGCCAAAGCCCAAAAGAGCCTGGGCGGCCCGTCAGCCAGCTTCCAAGACCGATATCCCAGGGTGGGGGGCCGGCTTCTAGGGTATACCCAGGAATGGTTGAAGACCACTTCAGATGCCTGGGTACGGGAAGTCGTCACTCAAGGTTACGCCATAGCCTTCAAAAGCCGACCTCCTCATCGATTTTGCTGGACAGACGTCCTGTTGGACCAGACAAAGGCAAACACTCTACATTCGGTGGTACAGACCCTCCTGGATACAGGAGTCGTAGTACAGGTGCCTCTTGCGCAGAGGGGCCAGGGGGTACTATTCTCCGCTGTTTCTAGTCCCGAAACCGAATGGGTCCTCCTGGCCCATTCTCAACCTCAAGGCATTGTACAGGTTTGTGAAGGTTTCCAAGTTCCGTATGGAAACCCTTCGCTCTATAGTTCTGGCCTTGGAACCTGAGGACTACATGGTCTCCCTGGACATACAGGATGCTTACCTGCATATTCCTATAGCAGCGTCACATCAGCAATACCTGAGGTTTGCGATTGGCAACCTCCATTACCAGTTTCGGGCGTTACCTTTTGGTTTAACTACGGCTCCGCAAGTCTTCACCAAAGTTATGGCGGTAATGACGGTGGTACTCCTCCGTCAAGGGGTCAGGATACTGTTGTATTTGGACGACTTGTTAATCCAGGCAAATTCCCCAGAACTTCTCCTACGTCATCTGGATATGACTGTCCAGTTTCTACAAGCCCACGGGTGGCTCATCAACTGGAAGAAATCCTCCCTGGTCCCTGCTCAGAGCATGGTGCACCTGGGAGCGCTTTTGGACACTCACAACCAGAGGTTGTTCTTGTCTCAGGAGAAAGTCCTGAAGCTTCAGGACAGGAATCGTTGCTTCCTTTCTCGTGAGCAAGTGTCGATACATTCGGCAAAGCAGGTGCTGGGCCTCATGGTGTCAGCATTCGACATGGTGGAGTATGCTCAATTCCATTCTCGCCCCCTCCATAAGCTGATTCTAGCCAAGTGGGACGGCCTGCCTCACCGGATCAGGTCTCACATGATCTCATTGACTCTGGAGGTCCGTCTGTCGCTGCTATGGTGGCTCCAGGACCGACAATTGTGCAGGGGCCATTTATTCTGGATATCCAACTGGGTCCTGTTGACGACAGATGCCAGTCTAAGAGGTTGGGGCGCAGTGCTGGAGCAACACTCCCTTCAGGGTCGGTGGACCAAGAAGGAATCTCTCCTCTCGATCAACATTCTGGAATTGCGGGCGGTCTTAAATGCATTGAACCTGGCCCAGCATTTAATTCAGAACCGTCCTGTTCAGGTACAGTTGGACAACGCCACCACAGTGGCTTACATAAATCATCAAGGCGGCACTCGAAACCGCTTGGCAATGAAGGAAGTCTCACGGATTCTTCATTGGGCGGAACGCCATCTACCCGCCATATCGGCAATTTTCATTCCGGGAGTCCTGAATTGGGAAGCAGACTTTCTCAGTCGTCAGGACGTACATGCCGGCGAGTGGGGCCTCCATCCAGAAGTTTTTCAACTACTAGTGGAAAAGTGGGGCCTTCCAGACGTGGATCTGATGGCGTCTCGACACAATCACAAGGTTCCGGTCTTCGGAGCAAGGACAAGGGATCCTCAAGCAGCATTCGTGGATGCGCTGGCAGTGCCGTGGAGGTTTCGGCTGCCGTACGTGTTCCCTCCGGTGTCACTCCTGCCCAGGGTAATTCGGAAGTTCAAGCAAGAAAAAGGAAATCTGCTTCTTATAGCTCCAGCGTGGAACAGACGGCACTGGTTCTCAGACCTGCAGGGCCTATCGTCAGAGCGTCCAATTCTACATCCACAACGCCCAGACCTCCTCGATCAGGGCCCCTGTGTCTACCAGGACCTAGCCCGGCTGTCTTTGACGGCGTGGCTCTTGAAGCTTCCATCTTAAGGGCTAAAGGGTTTTCTGACGCGGTCATTAAAACTATGTTGCGGGCCCGGAAACTGGCTTCGGCTTGGATTTACTATAGGGTCTGGCATTCTTACTTTGTTTGGTGCGCATCTAACGATTATGACGCTTCCAAGTTTAGTATAGCCAAGTTGTTGGCTTTTATTCAGCAGGGCCTTTACTTAGGCCTGCGTCTGTCCTCCCTCAAGGTTCAAATATCTGCCTTGTCGGTGTGGTTTCAGAGAAAAATTGCGACCTTAACTGATGTGCATACCTTTACTCAGGGTGTGTTGCGTATCCAACCTCCCTATGCCCCGACTGTGGCTCCTTTGGACTTGTCGGTGGTTTTGGAGGCGCTACAAGAGTTTCCGTTTGAACCTCTTGGTTCCGCTGATCTTAAGTGGCTTTCCCTTAAGGTGGTGTTTCTGCTGGCTATTGCCTCTGCTAGAAGAGTGTCGGATTTGGGTGCCTTGTCCTGTAGTTCCCCATATCTGATATTTCACCGTGACCGGGCGGTTCTTCGGACTCGTCCCGGATATTTGCCTAAGGTGGTTTCTTCGTTCCACCTTAACCAGGAGATTGTGGTTCCGGCACTTGTTTCTCCTGATCTGTCTCCCAAAGAGCGGTCTTTGGATGTGGTACGGACTCTCCGTATCTATGTGAAGAGAACTGCTTCTATTAGGAAATCTGATTCTCTCTTTGTGCTGTTTGGATTTCACAAACGTGGCTGGCCTGCTCACAAGCAGACTTTGGCCAGATGGATTAGAATGGTGATTGCACATGCTTATGTGAGGGCTGGTCTATCTGCTCCTGATCACATTAAGGCCCATTCTACTCGGTCTGTTGGACCTTCTTGGGCGGCACAACGTGGTGAGACCCTTGAACAATTGTGCAAGGCGGCTACGTGGTCCTCAGTGAACACGTTCATAAGGTTCTATGCCTTCGATACTGCCGCTTCCCAGGATGCTTCCTTTGGACGCCGGGTTCTTGTGCCCGTTACAGTGCGTCCCCCTCCCATAAGGAACTGCTTTAGGACATCCCAATGTCATTCCCTGTGGAGCCCAGTGTACCCCACAGCAGAAAACGAGTTTTATGGTAAGAACTTACCTTTGTTAAAACTCTTTCTGCGAGGTACACTGGGCTCCACAAGGCACCCACCCTGACGCACTTAGCTTCTTTGGGTTGGTATGGCATTAGCCGCTGACACTTCTCCTGTCGTGAGAGTGTGGTGTATGTGGCTACTAACTGTTGTCGTCTCTTTTCCTGCTACTGCATTGGGCTGGTTAACTAAAAACTGAGCTCCTGTGCTGGGAGGCGGGGTTATAGAGGAGGCGGCGCTGTGCATTCTGGGAACAGTCAAAGCTTTTCAGCCTGTTGGTGCCTCGGATCAGATCCTACTCTACACCCTATGTCTTTCCTTGTGGAGCCCAGTGTACCTTGCAGAAAGAGTTTTAACAAAGGTAAGTTCTTACCATAAAACTCGTTTTTTCTTGCCATGCCGATGAGGAGCTAGCATGCAGAAATAGCAGTTATCCGTATGATTTGCAGGCTTCCTCCTAATCCCTGGAATGCTACAAGGCATTGGATGTTCTTTTTTATTCAACCATCCACATTTATTAACAGTTTCTTGTATATATTTATATTTCATTGCGCTTTACAATTGGAAAGAACAGTGAAAACACAAAACTGGTTAATAACAGACAGAGGGGGTCATTCCCACCTGATCTCACGCTGCCGCTTTTCGCAGCGCAGCGATCAGGACAGAACTGCACATGTGTATGCACCGCAATGTGCAGGCGCAGCCTACGGGTACAACGCGGATCGTTGCTGAGCGATGGATTTAACGAAGAATCCATTCGCACAGCCGATCGCAAGGAGATTGACAGGAAGAGGGCGTTTGTGGGTGTCAACTGATCGTTTTCTGGGAGTGGTAGGAAAAACGCAGGCGTGTCCAAGCGTTTGCAGGGCGGGTGTCTGACGTCAATTCTGGGACGCTGACAGGCTGAAGTGATCGCAGCGGCTGAGTAAGTTCTGAGCTACTCAGAAACTGCACAAAACTTTTTTGTACCGCTCAGCTGCACACGCGTTTGTACACTTGATCGCAGCACTGCAAAAAGTAGCTAGCGAGCGATCAACTCAGAATGACCCCCAGAGTTAGAGGTAGGAAGGCCCTGCTCGCAAACTTACAGTCTATAGGGAAATAGGCATTGGTACACAAGAATAGGTGCTGCCTATTGCATATTGGTCCACCAGGTTGCAAAGATACTTGGTGACATTGGTGTTTCTATCATCGGTGCAGTGTGTGCGGTGCACACAGGCCCCTGTGTCCAGGAGGGTCCCACAAGGCACACCCTGCACCCATATTTAAATACCTTTCCAGAATCCAAGGTCTGGCGCTGCAGCCGCGGCAAAAATTGCAGCCAAAATGGGCGCTGCGCAGTAGTGAAATTAGTCTCCAGAACATGGTGGGCGCCATGTTTCTGGAGACCTGCGCATGTGCAGTAGAGTTCGGCACAATGCTGGACCCTACTGCACCGTGGAGAGGAGGGGGCCCGCCTAGAGTCTGCACACGGGCCCCCTCCTCTGTTGAAATGCCCCTGCTTGGTGGGCTGCATGATATGGTCACACAGCAATGTTGTCCTGTGGTCAGATGAAGGGAAAGTGAAGAGAGTATATGTGATGATATGTGCGTACTGTACAGAGGGGATGTAACTGGGTAGGAAAGCTTATGTGATGATATGTGCGGACTGTACAGAGGGGATGTAACTGGATAGGAAAGCTTATGTGATGATATGTGCGGACTGTACAGAGGGGATGTCACTGGATAGGAAAGCTTATGTGATATGTGTGGACTGTACAGAGGGGATGTAACTGGATAGGAAAGCTTATGTGATGATATGTGTGGACTGTACAGAGGGGATGTAACTGGATAGGAAAGCTTATGTGATATGTGCGGACTGTACCGAGGGGATGTAATTGGATAGGAAAGCTTATGTGATGATAAGTGAGGACTGTACAGAGGGGATGTCACTGGATAGGAAAGCTTATGTGATATGTGCGGACTGTACAGAGGGGATGTCACTGGATAGGAAAGCTTATGTGAGGACTGTAAAGAGGGGATGTAACTGGATAGGAATGCTTATGTGATGATGTGTGAGGACTGTACAGAGGGGATGTAACTGGGTAGGAAAGCTTATGTGATGATATGTGAGGACTGTACAGAGGGGATGTAACTGGATAGGAAAGCTTATGTGATGATGTGTGAGGACTGTACAGAGGGGGATGTAACTGGATAGGAAAGCTTATGTGATGATATGTGAGGACTGTACAGAGGGGATATCACTGGATAGGAATGCTTATGTGATGATATGTGTGGACTGTACAGAGGTGATGTAACTGGATAGGAAAGCTTATGTGATGATATGTGAGGACTGTACAGAGGGGATGCCACTGGATAGGAATGCTTATGTGATGATATGTGAGGACTGTACAGAGGGGATGTAACTGGATAGGAAAGCTTATGTGATGATATGTGAGGACTGTACAGAGGGGATGTAACTGGATAGGAATGCTTATGTGATGATATGTGCAGACTGTACAGAGGGGATGTAACTGGATAGGAAAGCTTATGTGATATGTGCGGACTGTACAGAGGGGATCTAACTGGATAGGAAAGCTTATGTGATGATATGTGCGGACTGTACAGAGGGGATGTCACTGGATAGGAAAGCTCATGTGACGATATGTGAGGACTGTACAGAGGGGATGTCACTGGATAGGAAAGCTTATGTGATGATATGTGAGGACTGTACAGAGGGGATGTAACTGGATAGGAAAGCTTATGTGATGATATGTGCGGACTGTACAGAGGGGATGTAACTGAGTAGGAAAGCTTATGTGATGATATGAGGACTATACAGAGGGGATGTAACTGGATAGGAAAGCTTATGTGATATGTGTGGACTGTACAGAGGTGATGTAACTGGATAGGAAAGCTTATGTGATGATATGTGAGGACTGTACAGAGGGGATGTCACTGGATAGGAAAGCTTATGTGATGATATGTGAGGACTGTACAGAGGGGATGTACCTGGATAGGAAAGCTTATGTGATGATATGTGAGGACTGTACAGAGGGGATGTAACTGGATAGGAAAGCTTATGTGATGATATGAGGACTGTACAGAGGGGATGTAACTGGATAGGAAAGCTTATGTGATATGTGTGGACTATACAGAGGGGATGTCACTGGACAGGAAAGCTTATGTGATGATATGTGAGGACTGTACAGAGGGGTTGTAACTGGATAGGAAAGCTTATGTGATGATATGAGGACTGTACAGAGGGGATGTAACTGGATAGGAAAGCTTATGTGATATGTGTGGACTGTACAGAGGTGATGTAACTGGATAGGAAAGCTTATGTGATGATGTGTGCGGACTGTACCGATGGGATGTAACTGGATAGGAAAGCTTATGTGATGATATTGCGGACTGTACAGAGGGGATGTCACTGGATAGGAAAGCTTATGTGATGATATGTGAGGACAGTACAGAGGGGATGTCACTGGATAGGAAAGCTTATGTGATGATATGTGAGGACTGTACAGAGGGGATGTCACTGGACAGGAAAGCTTATGTGATGATATGTGAGGACTGTACAGAGGGGTTGTAACTGGATAGGAAAGCTTATGTGATGATATGAGGAC
Organism: Pseudophryne corroboree; assembly: GCF_028390025.1. NCBI lineage: Eukaryota > Metazoa > Chordata > Amphibia > Anura > Myobatrachidae > Pseudophryne > Pseudophryne corroboree. The sequence continues at coordinate 806,946,556 of NC_086446.1, forward strand.
TGTACAGAGGGGATGTAACTGGATAGGAAAGCTTATGTGATATGTGTGGACTGTACAGAGGTGATGTAACTGGATAGGAAAGCTTATGTGATGATGTGTGCGGACTGTACCGATGGGATGTAACTGGATAGGAAAGCTTATGTGATGATATTGCGGACTGTACAGAGGGGATGTCACTGGATAGGAAAGCTTATGTGATGATATGTGAGGACAGTACAGAGGGGATGTCACTCGATAGGAAAGCTTATGTGATGATATGTGAGGACTGTACAGAGGGGATGTAACTGGATAGGAAAGCTTATGTGATGATATGTGAGGACTGTACAGAGGGAATGTAATTGGATAGGAATGCTTATGTGATGATATGTGCGGACTGTACAGAGGGGATGTACCTGGATAGGAAAGCTTATGTGATGATATGTGAGGACTGTACAGAGGGGATGTAACTGGATAGGAAAGCTTATGTAATGATATGTGAGGACTGTACAGAGGTGATGTAACTGGATAGGAAAGCTTATGTGATGATATGTGAGGACTGTACAGAGGGGATGTCACTGGATAGGAAAGCTTATGTGATGATATGTGAGGACTGTACAGAGGGGATGTACCTGGATAGGAAAGCTTATGTGATGATATGTGCGGACTGTACAGAGGGGATGTAACTGGATAGGAAAGCTTATGTGATGATATGAGGACTGTACAGAGGGGATGTAACTGGATAGGAAAGCTTATGTGATATGTGTGGACTGTACAGAGGGGATGTCACTGGACAGGAAAGCTTATGTGATGATATGTGAGGACTGTACAGAGGGGTTGTAACTGGATAGGAAAGCTTATGTGATGATATGAGGACTGTACAGAGGGGATGTAACTGGATAGGAAAGCTTATGTGATATGTGTGGACTGTACAGAGGTGATGTAACTGGATAGGAAAGCTTATGTGATGATGTGTGCGGACTGTACCGATGGGATGTAACTGGATAGGAAAGCTTATGTGATGATATTGCGGACTGTACAGAGGGGATGTCACTGGATAGGAAAGCTTATGTGATGATATGTGAGGACAGTACAGAGGGGATGTCACTGGATAGGAAAGCTTATGTGAGGACTGTACAGAGGGGATGTAACTGGATAGGAAAGCTTATGTGATGATATGTGAGGACTGTACAGAGGGAATGTAATTGGATAGGAATGCTTATGTGATGATATGTGCGGACTGTACAGAGGGGATGTACCTGGATAGGAAAGCTTATGTGATGATATGTGAGGACTGTACAGAGGGGATGTAACTGGATAGGAAAGCTTATGTGATGATATGTGCGGACTGTACGGAGGGGATGTAACTGGATAGGAAAGCTTATGTGAGGACTGTACAGAGGGGATGTAACTGGATAGGAAAGCTTATGTGATGATATGTGAGGACTGTACAGAGGGGATGTAACTGGATAGGAAAGCTTATGTGATGATATGTGAGGACTGTACAGAGGGGATGTCACTGGATAGGAATGCTTATGTGATGATATGTGAGGACTGTACAGAGGTGATGTAACTGGGTAGGAAAGCTTATGTGATGATATGAGGACTGTACAGAGGAGATGTAACTGGATAGGAAAGCTTATGTGATGATATGAGGACTGTACAGAGGAGATGTAACTGGATAGGAAAGCTTATGTGATGATATGTGAGGACTGTACAAAAGGGATGTAACTGGATAGGAATGCTTATGTGATGATATGTGAGGACTGTACAGAGGGGATGTAACTGGGTAGGAAAGCTTATATGATGATATGTGAGGACTGTACAGAAGGGATGTAACTGGATAGGAATGCTTATGTGATGATATGTGAGGACTGTACAGAGGGGATGTAACTGGATAGGAAAGCTTATGTAATGATATGTGAGGACTGTACAGAGGGGATGTAACTGGATAGGAAAGCTTATGTAATGATATGTGAGGACTGTACAGAGGTGATGTAACTGGATAGGAAAGCTTATGTGATGATATGTGAGGACTGTACAGAGGGGATGTCACTGGATAGGAAAGCTTATGTGATGATATGTGAGGACTGTACAGAGGGGATGTAACTGGATAGGAAAGCTTATGTGATGATATGTGAGGACTGTACAGAGGGGATGTAACTGGATAGGAATGCTTATGTGATGATATGTGCGGACTGTACAGAGGGGATGTAACTGGATAGGAAAGCTTATGTGATGATATGTGAGGACTGTACAGAGGGGATGTAACTGGATAGGAAAGCTTATGTGATGATATGTGCGGACTGTACAGAGGGGATGTAACTGGATAGGAAAGCTTATGTGATGATATGTGAGGACTGTACAGAGGGGATGTAACTGGATAGGAAAGCTTATGTGATATGTGAGGACTGTACAGAGGGGATGTAACTGGATAGAAAAGCTTATGTGATGATATGTGCGGACTGTACAGAGGGGATGTAACTGGATAGGATAGCTTATGTGATGATATGTGTGGACTGTACAGAGGGGATGTAACTGGATAGGATAGCTTATGTGATGATATGTGTGGACTGTACAGAGGGGATGTCACTGGATAGGATAGCTTATGTGATGATATGTGTGGACTGTACAGAGGGGATGTCACTGGATAGGAAAGCTTATGTGATATGTGAGGACTGTACAGAGGGTATGTAACTGGATAGGAAAGCTTATGTGATGATATGTGCGGACTGTACAGAGGGGATGTCACTGGATAGGAAAGCTTATGTGATAATATGTGTGGACTGTACAGAGGGGATGTAACTGGATAGGAAAGCTTATGTGATGATATGTGCGGACTGTACAGAGGGGATGCCACTGGATAGGAAAGCTTATGTGATGATATGTGAGGACTTTACAGAGGGGATGTAACTGGATAGGAAAGCTTATGTGATGATATGTGAGGACTGTACAGAGGGGATGTAATTGGATAGGAAAGCTTATGAAGGTAATGTGGGTGGGTCTGGGATGTTATAAGCTGCCTGAAGAGATGAGTTTAGATCACAGAACTTGCATTACAGCAAATACGAGGTGCCCAGGGTTTGTCCTGTGCCCCTACTTTGACACCAAAGTAATGACAGGACGCCCTCACGAGAGCAGTCATCTGGCGTTCTGGGTGGGACGTGTCACATCACCACACACATAACACATATTGTCAGCAATCTTATCACATGTTCGTGGCATCCTGGCTTTTAACATAAGTTCTAACCACAAAACTGAAACAATGACAGGAACCTCTCTCATAACCTTCACTTCATGCAAGCAATACGCAGACAATAAACCAGACATGGCCTACATACAATCACTCCGTGTCCCTGTAATCTGGTTTGCCCACATGTGTATTCTCTAGACCCTAAACTTCCCCAGTATCTGCCAAAATATCCCCACATTACTATAAATGGGCTGTATCGCGGAGCTCAGAGCTTTAATTATCATATTTGTTCTTCACATGCTGAAATCACCTAGATGTAACTGTTTTCACATCGGAAACATTGTACCTACCTTGTGCCGGCAAGCAGGTCCCTCCGCCGCGGCGCCTGACAGCTATGCGAAGATGGCGCTGCGCAGTGAAGCAAATACTATGGCACTATGCCAGAGCCTTTAATCTCTATCTCCCAACCCGACGTCCCCGCTCTCTCATCCACAAGCAATACCCACTCCCAGTCACTGTTACAGGGCTATATTCAAGCTGCACCCACTCTGAGGAATGCCCTCCCACACACAATAAGACTTTCCTCTAGTCTCCAAACCATCAGGCATTCCCTGAGAACTCACCTCTACAGGCAGCTTATCACATTCCAGAACCGCTCGCATAACCTTCATAAGATCACTTACATCCCCTCTGTACAGTCCACACATAACTATACATATGTTCTCTTTCTACACTCACACATCACACTGACCCCAACAATGCTGTGTGTCATACATAGCGGCGGCCAGGCTCGGACTGGCCCACAGGGTTACAGGGGAAACCACCGTTAGGCCCCACTGCCTGGGGGGCCCTCCTCCTCTAGGGATCAGGTTCTAGACTGTGCACTTGAATTATATATTATACATATATTACCTTATACTGCACAGGATTATGATGTATTCTCTACAGTGCATTATACATTATACATATGTTACATTACACTGCACAGGACTATGGTGTACTCTCTACAGTGCATTATACATTATACATATGTTACATTATACTGCACAGGACTATGGTGTATTCTCTACAGTGCATTATACATATGTTACATTATACAGCACAGGACTATGGTGTATTCTCTACAGTGCATTATACATTATACATATGTTACATTATACTGCACAGGACTATGGGGTATTCTCTACAGTGCATTATACATTATACATATGTTACATTATACTGCACAGGACTATGGGGTATTCTCTACAGTGCATTATACATTATACATATGTTACATTATACTGCACAGGACTATGGTGTATTATCTACAGTGCATTATACATTATACATATGTTACCGTATACTACACAGGACTATGGTGTATTCTCTGCAGTGCATTATACATTAGTCATATGTTACATTATACTGCACAGGACTGTGGTGTATTCTCTACAGTGCATTATACATTATACATATGTTACATTACACTGCACAGGACTATGGTGTATTCTCTACAGTGCATTATACATTATACATATGTAACATTATACTGCACAGGATTATGATGTATTCTCTACAGTGCATTATACATTATACATATGTTACATTACACTGCACAGGACTGTGGTGTATTCTCTACAGTGCATTATACATATGTTACATTATACTGCACAGGTCTATGGTGTATTCTCTACAGTGCATTATACATTATACATATGTTACATTATACTGCACAGGACTATGGTGTATTCTCTACAGTGCATTATACATATGTTACCTTATACTGCACAGGACTATGGTGTATTCTCTACAGTACATTATACATATGTTACATTACACTGCACAGGACTGTGGTGTATTCTCTACAGTGCATTATACATATGTTACATTATACTGCACAGGTCTATGGTGTATTCTCTACAGTGCATTATACATTATACATATGTTACATTATACTGCACAGGACTATGGTGTATTCTCTACAGTGCATTATACATATGTTACATTATACTGCACAGGCCTATGGTGTATTCTCTACAGAGCATTATACATTATACATATGTTACATTATACTGCACAGGTCTATGGTGTATTCTCTACAGTGCATTATACATTATACATATGTTACATTATACTGCACAGGACTATGGTGTATTCTCTACAGTGCATTATACATTATACATATGTTACATTACACTGCACAGGTCTATGGTGTATTCTCTACAGTGCATTATACATATGTTACATTATACTGCACAGGACTATGGTGTATTCTCTACAGTGCATTATACATTATACATATGTTACATTATACTGCACAGGACTATAGTGTATTCTCTACAGTGCATTATACATTATACATATGTTACATTATACTGCACCGGACTATGGTGTATTCTCTACAGTGCATTATACATTATACATATGTTACATTACACTGCACAGGTCTATGGTGTATTCTCTACAGTGCATTATACATTATACATATGTTACATTATACTGCACAGGACTATGGTGTATTCTCTACAGTGCATTATACATTATACATATGTTACATTACACTGCACAGGTCTATGGTGTATTCTCTACAGTGCATTATACATTATACATATGTTACCTTATACTGCACAGGACTATGGTGTATTCTCTACAGTGCATTATACATATGTTACATTATACTGCACAGGACTATGGTGTATTCTCTACAGTGCATTATACATTATACATATGTTACATTATACTGCACAGGACTATGGTGTATTCTCTACAGTGCATTGTACATTATACATATGTTACATTATACTGCACAGGACTATGGTGTATTCTCTACAGTGCATTATACATTATACATATGTTACATTATGCTGCACAGGACTATGGTGTATTCTCTACAGTGCATTATACATTATACATATGTTACATTACACTGCACAGGTCTATGGTGTATTCTCTACAGTACAATATACATTATACATATGTTACATTATACTGCACAGGACTATGGTGTATTCTCTACAGTGCATTATACATTATACATATGTTACATTATACTGCACAGGACTATGGTGTATTCTCTACAGTGCATTATGCATATGTTACCTTATACTGCACAGGACTATGGTGTATTCTCTACAGTGCATTATACATTATACATATGTTACATTATACTGCACAGGATTATGATGTATTCTCTACAGTGCATTATACATTATACATATGTTACATTACACTGCACAGGACTATGGTGTACTCTCTACAGTGCATTATACATTATACATATGTAACATTATACTGCACAGGACTATGGTGTATTCTCTACAGTGCATTATACATTATACATATGTTACATTATACTGCACAGGACTATGGTGTATTATCTACAGTACATTATACATATGTTACCGTATACTACACAGGACTATGGTGTATTCTCTGCAGTGCATTATACATTAGTCATATGTTACATTATACTGCACAGGACTGTGGTGTATTCTCTACAGTGCATTATACATTATACATATGTTACATTACACTGCACAGGACTATGGTGTATTCTTTACAGTGCATTATACATTATACATATGTAACATTATACTGCACAGGACTATGGTGTATTCTCTACAGTGCATTATACATTAGTCATATGTTACATTATACTGCACAGGACTGTGGTGTATTCTCTACAGTGCATTATACATTATACATATGTTACATTACACTGCACAGGACTATGGTGTATTCTCTACAGTGCATTATACATTATACATATGTAACATTATACTGCACAGGATTATGATGTATTCTCTACAGTGCATTATACATTATACATATGTTACATTACACTGCACAGGACTGTGGTGTATTCTCTACAGTGCATTATACATATGTTACATTATACTGCACAGCTCTATGGTGTATTCTCTACAGTGCATTATACATTATACATATGTTACATTATACTGCACAGGACTATGGTGTATTCTCTACAGTGCATTATACATATGTTACCTTATACTGCACAGGACTATGGTGTATTCTCTACAGTACATTATACATATGTTACATTACACTGCACAGGACTGTGGTGTATTCTCTACAGTGCATTATACATATGTTACATTATACTGCACAGGTCTATGGTGTATTCTCTACAGTGCATTATACATTATACATATGTTACATTATACTGCACAGGACTATGGTGTATTCTCTACAGTGCATTATACATATGTTACATTATACTGCACAGGCCTATGGTGTATTCTCTACAGTGCATTATACATTATACATATGTTACATTATACTGCACAGGTCTATGGTGTATTCTCTACAGTGCATTATACATTATACATATGTTACATTATACTGCACAGGACTATGGTGTATTCTCTACAGTGCATTATACATTATACATATGTTACATTACACTGCACAGGTATATGGTGTATTCTCTACAGTGCATTATACATATGTTACATTATACTGCACAGGACTATGGTGTATTCTCTACAGTGCATTATACATTATACATATGTTACATTATACTGCACAGGACTATAGTGTATTCTCTACAGTGCATTATACATTATACATATGTTACATTATACTGCACAGGACTATGGTGTATTCTCTACAGTGCATTATACATTATACATATGTTACATTACACTGCACAGGTCTATGGTGTATTCTCTACAGTGCATTATACATTATACATATGTTACATTATACTGCACAGGACTATGGTGTATTCTCTACAGTGCATTATACATTATACATATGTTACATTACACTGCACAGGTCTATGGTGTATTCTCTACAGTGCATTATACATTATACATATGTTACCTTATACTGCACAGGACTATGGTGTATTCTCTACAGTGCATTATACATATGTTACATTATACTGCACATGACTATGGTGTATTCTCTACAGTGCATTATACATCATACATATGTTACATTATACTGCACAGGACTATGGTGTATTCTCTACAGTGCATTGTACATTATACATATGTTACCCTATAGTGCACAGGACTATGGTGTATTCTCTACAGTGCATTGTACATTATACATATGTTACATTATACTGCACAGGACTATGGTGTATTCTCTACAGTGCATTATACATTATACATATGTTACATTATGCTGCACAGGACTATGGTGTATTCTCTACAGTGCATTATACATTATACATATGTTACATTACACTGCACAGGACTATGGTGTATTCTCTACAGTGCAATATACATTATACATATGTTACATTATACTGCACAGGACTATGGTGTATTCTCTACAGTGCATTATACATTATACATATGTTACATTATACTGCACAGGACTATGGTGTATTCTCTACAGTGCATTATACATATGTTACCTTATACTGCACAGGACTATGGTGTATTCTCTACAGTGCATTATACATTATACATATGTTACATTATACTGCACAGGACTATGGTGTATTCTCTACAGTGCATTATATATTATACATATGTTACATTATACTGCACAGGACTATGGTGTATTCTCTACAGTGCATTATACATTATACATATGTTACATTATACTGCACAGGACTATGGTGTATTCTCTACAGTGCATTATACATTATACATATATTACCTTATACTGCACAGGATTATGATGTATTCTCTACAGTACATTATACATTATACATATGTTACATTATACTGCACAGGACTATGGTGTATTCTCTACAGTACATTGCTGTCATTAATCTGGCACATTATCATGCATGTGTAATAACCTGAGTATTTTAAGTCACGTATTTTCAGGTGTGACTGCGCTGCACTATTTTTGTAGTCGTTCCAACAAAGATATACTGATTACCCTATTACCTTATGATCCTCAGAAAATCCCTTTATGGTCCTGCTCCGGAGTATGGCAAGAATTTCACACTGACCAGCGATGAAGAAGGGTTATAAGTGATGTATTTAATGATATTTATCCTTTACAAAAGAAGAAGGAATTGAAGGCACTCATAGGGTTAACTAGCGGTAACATCTCAACCTTAAGCGTCAATGACAATGTAGAATATTAAAGCAATGTTTATTATACTGGAACCCTTATTTGTATCCAGGACGACCCTCCGTCGTATCAGGTCCCTAAATGTAAAAGGTTAGGTAAATTCTCGTAACATTTGCTGTACAATACTTCAAGTAAATCACCATATACGTTACTTTCTCTATATACCAAATAAAGCAGTACAGCTACTTAATCGTTCGCTCAGTATGGCGACTGCCAACTGAAGGAGGAACCCCTCTATTCCCCAACAAAATGTCCCGGTTTTCCCGGAGTACTCTTTTACCTCTCGTTGGTGCACATTAGAGTGGTACGCTGGTAATGATGTTCTATCAGGCTTAGGCTACAGTTAACTGGGGTTAGTCTCACTTTTAGGACAAAACCCTAGGTCGGTGATACTATGTCTAATCCTCCTTAGTTTCCACGGTTATGTACATCCGAAGGGGTTATAAAGTTAATGCGTTCCGGGCCTCCGGCAAGCCGCTGCGTTAGGATAGGATACTTTAATAGCGGCTATTATGGTGACCGGGGAGTCGGGGTCGATCTAGTGAACTAGGAGACTCTGGAAGTGGCTGGCTCGCCGGTTATTAGTATCTTTAATCAGTGTTAGCGTGTTGGGTTAGCGTTCCTATAGGAGTGCAAAGGCTATTTATTGTAACTCCTGCAATTCCTCCCTGTTTACTTATGGTTAGTTCCTGTGAATCCTAGGCTTCTCTCTTTTACGAGGTCCACGAACTATCGAGACTCTCCAATGCCTGTCTTATGGCTACGGAAGGCAAAAGGGCATAGACTACTAACCCTTACCAAAGTCTATTTGTCCACCTGCCACTGTGTCCCTTTAGGATCCTGTAACTCCGACTAATTGTTACTGACCTCGGAAAGGGAGTTCAATACAGGCTATGTAATTCCGCACTCCCTGACGGCTCTTAAGCCAGCTGGCCGGGTGTTAGTAGGATGGTTCTCATTGGGATGAAGTGCCCTAGGATAGCGGTTAGTCAAAGCTGCTGGTAATAGTAGTGATGGGTTTTGGGATGAGAGTGTCCAATTACCTGCTGATGACACTGAAAGCAGTTAATGCCTCTCCCCGGCTGAACGGCGGTGACTAATACTTTACAGGGAGCTCTCTCTTCCGCTGTCACTCACGCCTGGCGCCCCCTCCCAGGGGTTGGAGTGACTGGGTAGCTGCCGCCCACTCCTGCGGTTCCAAGCTCCGTCCAGTCCCGCCTCTCACCGTCACTCACCGCTGGGCTGTCCCTTCTGGGCGGGTGCTGTCAGACATGTGCCGCCTCTCTCTCTCTAGCATGCAGGGGCTCGGATCGCCGACGCCGTCCTCCTCAGTCTGATCGCCGCCCCTCTCAACACCTCTCCCGGAGTTTATTCAAAATACACCGCGGCTAACGGAGATTCAGGTCGGGCACCCACACACCGGATACGGGTTCTGTGGATTGGCGGCGGGCTTTCTACTTGTGGATCACTGCCTCTCCGTCCAGGTCCGTTCCCCTTGCTGCGACACCAACGGTCTTCAAGGTACCTCCTCTTATACTTTCTCCTTAAGGTGCCCGGATTCACCTCATCGGCTGTTGCCCGCACGAGTTGGACAGGGTCTCTCTGTCCCTTATGAGATAACCCCCCTTCTTTCAGGAATATGGACTCGCCTGGGCTCTATAGTTCCATATCCATACAGTATCTAACTCCGGTGACGGGGAACATCTCAATTCTCCTCAGGGAGGGGACTATTTAGTACAGAACTCCTCTCTGTGAGAGTACAACCAGTAGCACCTTAACATCCCTCTGTGAGGGTATTTGTACATATGTATTTTTTTAGCTTTTCTTAGTACAGATTATATATATAGACATAACAAAAGAAAATAAATCTATATTATCCATTTCCCCACACAGGGGTCTAGCAGGGTATTACACATGCACTTGCATTAATTACTATATAAATTATCAAGGAGTCCAGACCAGGTTTTCTATAATGGTTAGCCAAAACTGTGTGGTGGCTGGCCACACCCCCTTTGGAGGTTGGCCACACCTCTAATCATGGGCCCCTACCACTGCATACCCCCGGTGGGCCCTTCATGCTCCAGTCCGACACTGGCGGCGGCTTCTACCTTGCTGTAGGAGGAGGGCTGCCGCTGCTATGCTACCGGTCCTCCCCTCCTTGGCCCCACTGCCTGGGTCCCGGTGCCTGTGCTATGTGCAGTTGCGGCGATGGTACTGCGCATGCGCAAAACTGCAGCTTCTGCGGACTGCATCGGCTGCAGCCCATAGAAGCCGTCTAGGGTTGGAGAGGCAGTCAGTGGCTCCCTACAGGAAGCCAGCTCTCTACCTATTGTAGCCCGGCCTGGCAGTCCTGGAGGGAGGAAACACCTCCCAATAGAATGGTCTGCAGTGTCTGTGATTGGCAGGTAGGTCTTCCAATAGGAAGTCACTGTCAGTCACTGTGTAGCCAGGGCAGTCTCACGGACTGCATCTGGCTCAGTGACACTGAGCGGGGTGGTGGCTGTTACCCATACTTGCCTACTCTCCCGGAATGGCCGGGAGGCTCCCGAAAATCGGGTGACCCTCCCGGCCCTCCGGAAGAGCAGGCAAGTCTCCCGATTCGTGGGGTCCCCCCTGCCCGTCCACCCACTTAGTGTGTAAAGTGGGCGGTCCGGGCAGTTGATGACGCGATTCTTGCTGAATCGCGTCATCATAGCCACGCCCCCTGCCGTGTAATGCCGATGATCGCGGCATTACAGAGCGGGGGCGTGGCTTAAAAGAGGCATTGTCATGACCCCACCCTTGCTCCGCCCCTGCTCCACCCTTTCTCCGCCCCGTCCCGCCTCCGACCCACCCCCTCCACGACGTCACAGCCTCCCCTGCCCGCCCTCTGAGCTGACCTGGCTGCTCTATCCCGCAGAGAGCAGCCAAAATGTAGGTAAGTATGCTGTTACCTGGGGGGCTGCAGTCCTGCAACCCATAGGTAAAAACCACCACTGGTCATACAGCCCACTAAGAGGTGCTGAAATCTGGATGGACCAATATGCAATGGGCACCACACACCTATATACATATATAGTGTAAGCCTGCGAGCAGGGCCTCTCATCCTCTATGTCTATCTGCCATTGTCCGGGTGTGGATCATAGGGTCACCCCTACTTAGGTCGACAGTCGTTACGTCGACACCTGAAATAGGTCGACGTGAAGAAGGTCATCATGGAAAAGGGTCGAAAATTTGCTTTTTTTTATTTTTTGGGTGTTGTTTTCTTTGTAAAGTGACCAGGAACCCCAATTAGTGCACCATGGCCCTCATTCCGAGTTGTTCGCTCGCTAGCTACTTTTAGCAGAAATGCAAACATAAAGCCACCGACCTCTGGGAGTGTATCTTAGCATAGCAGAATTGCTAATGAAAGATTAGCAATTGCTAACGAAAGCAATTTCTTTGCAGTTTCTGGTGGTCATTCCGAGTTGTTCGCTCGCAAGCTGCTTTTAGCAGCTTTGCACACGCTAAGCCGCCGCCTACTGGGAGTGAATCTTAGCTTCTTAAAATTGCGAACGAAAGATTCGCAATGTTGCGATAAGACTTCTCTGTGCAGTTTCTGAGTAACTCGAAACTTACTCGGCATCTGCGATCAGTTCAGTGCTTGTCGTTCCTGGTTTGACGTCACAAACACACCCAGCGTTCGCCCAGACACTTCTCCGTTTCTCCAGCCACTCCCGCGTTTTTCCCAGAAACGGTAGCGTTTTTTCACACACATCCATAAAACGGCCAGTTTCCGCCCAGAAACACCCACTTCCTGTCAATCACATTACGATCACCAGACCGAAGAAAAAACAGTGAGTAAAATTCCTAAATGCTTAGCAAATTTACTTGGCGCAGTCGCAGTGCGAACATTGCGCATGCGCACTAAGCGGAAAATCGCTGCGATGCGAAGAAATTTACCGAGCGAACAACTCGGAATGACCCCCTCTGAGTAGCTCCAGACCTACTCCTACACTGCGATCACCTCAGTCCGTTTAGTTCCTGGTTTGATGTCACAAACACGCCCAGCGTCCGACCAGCCACTCCTCCGTTTCTCCAGCCACTCCTCCGTTTTTACCTGGCACGCCTGCGTTTTTTTAGCACACTCCCTGAAAACGGCCAGTTACCACCCAGAAACACCCACTTCCTGTCAATCAGCAGAGCGATTGAAAAGCTTCATAAGCCCGTGAGTAAAATAGCATAGTTTTGTGTAAATTTGCTTAGCGCGTGCGCCCTGCTGTGCATACGCATGCGCAGAACTGCCGGATTTTAGCCTATTAGCAATTCTGCTAAAAATAGCAGTGAGCGAACAGCTCGGAATGAGGACCATGGCCCTCATTCCGAGTTGTTCGCTCGCTAGCTGCTTTTAGCAGCAGTGCACACGCTAAGCCGCCACCCTCTGAGAGTGTATCTTAGCTTAGCAGAATTGCGAACGAAAGATTAGCAGATTTGCGAATAGACACTTCTTAGCAGTTTCTGAGTAGCTCCAGACTTACTCTGCCACTGCGATCAGTTCAGTCAGTTTCGTTCCTGGTTTGACGTCACAAACACACCCAGCGTTCGCCCAGACACTCCCCCGTTTCTTCAGACACCCGCGTTTTTCCCAGAAACGCCAGCGTTTTTTCGCACACTCCCATAAAACGGCCAGTTTCCGCCCAGAAACACCCACTTCCTGTCACTCACACTACGATCACCAGAACGATGAAAAATCCTCGTAATGCCGTGAGTAAAATACCAAACTTTTGAGTAAAATAACTAAGCGCATGCGCTCTGCGAACCTTGCGCATGCGCAGTAAGCGACTAATCGCAATATAGCGAAACTCGGCAACGAGCGAACAACTCGGAATGAGGGCCCATGTTCGCTCGCCATGCTTCGCTCCTCTACCGCTCCGCTCGGCACAGGTTACTATTCGCAAACGTAGTCCACGTGGGTCATAAAGTATGCAAAAGTTCAAGAAATGGAAACAAAAATGTGAAAAACTCATGTCGACCAAATGACTGTCAACCTAAGTGTGGTTGATCTAAAGACCGGACACCTATTGTCCAGTGTTATTACGGATTTGTTCCCATTTGTAAATCGCAATGGTATATGCCTGCGCTATATAAGTAAATGTTGATAGCTAATTAATGAAAAGTATTCCCAGAACATAATTCCCGTATTTGTACATCCAAGGCCGCGGCCTCACACTGTGCTAGTCTCACTTCCTGTCCTGCTGGCGGTGCATTCATCCATTACCTACCTCTGCTGTGCCCCGGCCTCACACTGTGCTAGTCTCACGTCCTGCTGGCGGTGCATTCATCCATTACCTACCTCTACTGTGCCCCGGCCTCACACTGTGCTAGTCTCACTTCCTGTCCTGCTGGCGGTGCATTCATCCATTACCTACCTCTGCTGTGCCCCGGCCTCACACTGTGCTAGTCTCACTTCCTGTCCTGCTGGCGGTGCATTCATCCGTGACCTACCTCTGCTGTGCCCCGGCCCCACACTGTGCTAGTCTCACTTCCTGTCCTGCTGGCGGTGCATTCATCCATTACCTACCTCTACTGTGCCCCGGCCTCACACTGTGCTAGTCTCACTTCCTGTCCTGCTGGCGGTGCATTCATCCGTGACCTACCTCTGCTGTGCCCCGGCCTCACACTGTGCTAGTCTCACTTCCTGTCCTGCTGGCGGTGCATTCATCCATTACCTACCTCTGCTGTGCCCCAGCCTCACACTGTGCTAGTCTCACTTCCTGTCCTGCTGGCGGTGCATTCATCCATTACCTACCTCTGCTGTGCCCCGGCCTCACACTGTGCTAGTCTCACTTCCTGTCCTGCTGGCGGTGCATTCATCCATTACCTACCTCTGCTGTGCCTCGGGCTCACACTGTGCTAGTCTCACTTCCTGTCCTACTGGCGGTGCATTCATCCATGACCTACCTCTGCTGTGCCCCGGCCTCACACTGTGCTAGTCTCACTTCCCGTCCTGCTGGCGGTGCATTCATCCATTACCTACCTCTGCTGTGCCTCGGGCTCACACTGTGCTAGTCTCACTTCCTGTCCTACTGGCGGTGCATTCATCCATGACCTACCTCTGCTGTGCCCCGGCCTCACACTGTGCTAGTCTCACTTCCCGTCCTGCTGGCGGTGCATTCATCCATTACCTACCTCTGCTGTGCCCCAGCCTCACACTGTGCTAGTCTCACTTCCTGTCCTACTGGCGGTGCATTCATCCATGACCTACCTCTGCTGTGCCCCGGCCTCACACTGTGCTAGTCTCACTTCCTGTCCTGCTGGCGGTGCATTCATCCATGACCTACCTCTGCTGTGCCCCGGCCTCACACTGTGCTAGTCTCACTTCCTGTCCTGCTGGCGTGCATTCATCCATTACCTACCTCTGCTGTGCCTCGGGCTCACACTGTGCTAGTCTCACTTCCTGTCCTGCTGGCGGTGCATTCATCCATGACCTACCTCTGCTGTGCCCCGGCCTCACACTGTGCTAGTCTCACTTCCTGTCCTGCTGGCGGTGCATTCATCCATGACCTACCTCTGCTGTGCCCCGGCCTCACACTGTGCTAGTCTCACTTCCTGTCCTGCTGGCGGTGCATTCATCCATTACCTACCTCTGCTGTGCCCCGGCCTCACACTGTGCTAGTCTCACTTCCTGTCCTGCTGGCGGTGCATTCATCCATTACCTACCTCTGCTGTGCCCCGGCCTCACACTGTGGTAGTCTCACTTCCCGTCCTGCTGGCGGTGCGTTCATCCATTACCTACCTCTGCTGTGCCCCGGCCTCACACTGTGCTAGTCTCACTTCCCGTCCTGCTGGCGGTGCATTCATCCATGACCTACCTCTGCTGTGCCCCGGCCTCACACTGTGCTAGTCTCACTTCCCGTCCTGCTGGCGGTGCATTCATCCATTACCTACCTCTGCTGTGCCCCGGCCTCACACTGTGCTAGTCTCACTCCCCGTCCTGCTGGCGGTGCATTCATCCATTACCTACCTCTGTGCCCCGGCCTCACACTGTGCTAGTCTCACTCCCCGTCCTGCTGGCGGTGCATTCATCCATTACCTACCTCTGCTGTGCCCCGGCCTCACAGTGTGCTAGTCTCACTTCCTGTCCTGCTGGCGGTGCATTCATCCATTACCTACCTCTGCTGTGCCCCGGCCTCACACTGTGCTAGTCTCACTTCCTGTCCTGCTGGCGGTGCATTCATCCATTACCTACCTCTGCTGTGCCCCGGCCTCACACTGTGCTAGTCTCACTTCCTGTCCTGCTGGCGGTGCATTCATCCATTACCTACCTCTGCTGTGCCCCGGCCTCACACTGTGCTAGTCTCACTTCCCGTCCTGCTGGCGGTGCATTCATCCATGACCTACCTCTGCTGTGCCCCGGCCTCACACTGTGCTAGTCTCACTTCCCGTCCTGCTGGCGGTGCATTCATCCATTACCTACCTCTGCTGTGCCCCGGCCTCACACTGTGCTAGTCTCACTCCCCGTCCTGCTGGCGGTGCATTCATCCATTACCTACCTCTGTGCCCCGGCCTCACACTGTGCTAGTCTCACTCCCCGTCCTGCTGGCGGTGCATTCATCCATTACCTACCTCTGCTGTGCCCCGGCCTCACAGTGTGCTAGTCTCACTTCCTGTCCTGCTGGCGGTGCATTCATCCATTACCTACCTCTGCTGTGCCCCGGCCTCACACTGTGCTAGTCTCACTTCCTGTCCTGCTGGCGGTGCATTCATCCATTACCTACCTCTGCTGTGCCCCGGCCTCACACTGTGCTAGTCTCACTTCCTGTCCTGCTGGCGGTGCATTAATCTATTACCTACCTCTGCTGTGCCCCGGCCTCACACTGTGCTAGTCTCACTTCCCGTCCTGCTGGCGGTGCATTCATCCATTACCTACCTCTGTGCCCCGGCCTCACACTGTGCTAGTCTCACTTCCTGTCCTGCTGGCGGTGCATTCATCCATTACCTACCTCTGTGCCCCGGCCTCACACTGTGCTAGTCTCACTTCCTGTCCTGCTGGCGGTGCATTCATCCATTACCTACCTCTGCTGTGCCCAGGCCTCACACTGTGCTAGTCTCACTTCCTGTCCTGCTGGCGGTGCATTCATCCATTACCTACCTCTGTGCCCTGACCTCACACTATGCTAGTCTCACTTCCCGTCCTGCTGGCGGTGCATTCATCCATTACCTACCTCTGTGCCCCGGCCTCACACTGTGCTAGTCTCACTTCCTGTCCTGCTGGCGGTGCATTCATCCATTACCTACCTCTGCTGTGCTCCGGCCTCACACTGTGCTAGTCTCACTTCCTGTCCTGCTGGCGGTGCATTCATCCATTACCTACCTCTGCTGTGCCCCGGCTCTAGCTCGGTCTGTCTCCCGGGAATGCAGACACAGTGGACGGAGCAGTTTCCAGTGATGTTCTAGATCACTGGCTCCCTAAGGTATCAGAATTATTTTCACGGCACCCCTAGGCCAAACGTTCCTTATTGTGGAATTCAGAAAAACAAATGAAGTATATTGTGTTTGTATGCCAGCCTTAGGGTCAGTTGTGTGGTGGGGGATTCGCTTCTGTCCGTGCACACCTGTAAGTGCCCCGGGGCAGCCAGTTTGGGAGCCACTGCACTGGATCATTAATTACAGTACATTGGCCCTCATTCCGAGTTGTTCGCTCGCAAGTGAATTTTAGCAGATTTGCTCATGCTAAGCCGCCGCCTACTGGGAGTGAATCTTAGCATCTTAAAATTGCGAACGATGTATTCGCAATATTGCGATTACACACCTCGTAGCAGTTTCTGAGTAGCTTCAGACTTACTCGGCATCTGCGATCATTTCAGTGCTTGTCGTTCCTGGTTTGACGTCACAAACACACCCAGCGTTCGCCCAGACACTCCCCCGTTTCTCCGCCCACTCCTGCGTTTTTTCCGGAAACGGTAGCGTTTTTTCCCACACGCCCATAAAACGGCCTGTTTCCGCCCAGTAACACCCATTTCCTGTCAATCACATTACGATCGCCAGAACGATGAAAAAGCCGTGAGTAAAAAACCTAACTGCATAGCAAATTTACTTGGCGCAGTCGCAGTGCGGACATTGCACATTAAGCGGAAAATCGCTGCGATGCGAAGATTTTTACCGAGCGAACAACTCGGAATGACCTCCATTGTTCATCTCTACTCTTCAGCACACTTCACTTATTTGTTGCATAGACAGTAGTCACAAGAGCTGACACTCTAGCATACGGAGTCTGTAACCAGGAACCCTTTTCAGCTGCTTCTCAACCTACATCTAGGACTCTACTAAGTGCAATACTGGACCCTCTGAATAGAGACACTCACAGAATGGGGTGAGAGGGGTGATTTGATACTCAGAGAGAGGGGTGGGTGTCTGACGCAGGCTGAGACACAGACACCCACATGCAACAGTGACATGCGGCAGCAGCAAGATTGCTGCAATGTGGCTGCCAGATTTGTAGCAGCAATTTGTCCTCCGGCAAAACCAGCCCGGTGTGGCCTTATAAAATGTGTCGCTTTAAATCTGTCGGCTACATCGCCAAAATGCCCCCTGGAGCAGGGACGGATGTAAGTGACTGATACGTTCTCTGTAAAGCGCTACAGAATAGGTGTGCGCTATATAAATACCTGTGAGAACCAGGGCTGGGGCCTGTTATTATTTCCACAAGGGATTGATTGACAGTTATGCTGTTGAAAGCAAAATGTTGACAACGTGATGTCGATAGAAGGTGCTGACGCAGTAGTAATGTCATTGGTAGTATTTGAACTGTCTGCATTATAAACATAGGGCATGCAGCGGCCGCGTCCATCAGGTCTGCGCATTCGCACCGGTCATAGTTCGCGTGCGTGACCCATCACCATACGCCCACATCCCGGAATGATGCGGCCACAAAGTGTGTGACAGCGGCGACCATCTTGGGGGGAGGAGGGGGGGGGGGCTGTCAACGTGGCGTTTTGCAGGCATGGTCCAGACAACACAGGCGTGTCCGGACCATTTTCAGGGTGGCTGCGTGACGTCACACGCAGCCAATCTGAGAAAAAAAATGGCGCCGGACCGGCTGTCAGCGCAGCTAAGCTGCACAGGCAGGGGTCGACCTCAAATTGATGCGTTCGCAATTTAATTGCGCGGCGGCGCCAAACGCATGCTGTGCGGCCTTGTCCTGTGCTGGGGCACCCCCCCCCCTCCCCCGCATGTCAGCAGATGGAAGCAGGTCTTGCTGCGGATACAAGATTACGTCCATCTCTGAATAGCCCCCATAATGTTTTACCATCATGTTCAAAGTTACGTCAGCACCGTGTCAGCATTCTCCCGTCAACATTATGTCTGCGTTTTCATTGTCAACAGCATAAGTGTGGTCTATTTATCTACCTGTCTTCTATGAGTGTGTTGGTAGTAAGTGTTGTGTTACTGTATCTGTCCTGTACGTCATTGTGTGTAGTGTCACCATACTGTCTGCTGCGCTGTATTGTGCTTGCATTGTGTAGTTGCAGTGGAGGATGTATAGTGTACCACGTCTAGTTTGTAGGTCCATCACACAGCACAGGGTAAGGTTGCGGTAGCACGTTGTGTCTGTGTGTTACACAAGGGGGGTGACATATCAGCAGGGGCGTTTTAAGAGAGGAGGAGGCCCGTGTGCAGCCGATGCACAGGTTTTAATACTTACCTCTTCCGGAGTCCCCCGGTGGTTCCATTCTTTTCCGCGGCGGCATGAGAGTCTGAGCACAGACTCTATTGTGCGTGCACAGACCTCCGGGAACACGGCGCGGCGGCCTTTTTCCAGAAGATTTTCCTAATGCACATGTGCTAAACTCCGGAAACATTGCCGCCGTGCCACGTTTGGGATCCGGTCTGAAGATCGACAGTGTCTAGGTCGACAATGTTTAGGTCGACCACTATAGGTCAAAAGTCACTAGGTCGACATGGATGAAAGGTCGACAGGGTTTCTAGGTCGACATGTGCTAGGTCGACAGGTCTAAAGGTCGACATGAGTTTTTAAAAAAAAAATTATTTTTTGGATTTTTTTCATACTTAACGATCCACGTGGACTACGATTGGAACGGTAAAGTGTGCCGAGCGAAGCGGTAGCGGAGCGAAGGCACCATGCCCGAAGCATGGCGAGCGAACGCGGTGCACTAATTTGGGATCCCGGTCACTCTACGAAGAAAACGACACAAAAAAAAAATCCTCATGTCGACCTCTAGACCTGTCGACCTATCACATGTCGACCTATAAACCATGTCGACCTTCCATCCATGTCGACCTAGTGACTGTCGACCTATAGTGGTCGACCTAAACATTGTCGACCTAGACACTGTCGATTTGATGAACCACACCCGCCACGTTTATGGAGTTTCCAGCAGGTGCAATAGAGTTTGTTCCCCCTAGTGTTAACACACTATTGCGCTGCAGTGAAGGGATGGCTCCGACGGGGAACTCCAGAGAGGTAAGTATTAAACAAATAAGTGCAGGGTGGGCCCCCCTGGACTCCGGGGTCCATGTGCCCCGCATACTGCACCCATTACAGATACGACAATGCATACCAGGGTGAGTAGAGTTAGTGAGTAGCCTCCATCTTGCCTCATGCAGGCACAACTGTGACCCAGCAACTCTGGTATTACAGTGATTTACAAAACACAAACAAAAACAAGTGCGCTGACTTGGGTGGAGTTCAGGTTAATTAGCTTTTCATTAATTTGTTAGTGTGTGCTGCTGCTTCCCCCTAATGAGGCAATTGCCAACCTCAAGATAGTAAACTGAAGAAGAATTTTTTGTTTTGGGGATGCGCTACACCACTAGCAAAGGAATAAAAATGCTCATAAACATGTACATATGATACTCTATATTCATGTATAAAGAAAGGGTTTAATACTCCTCACACAATTCCATAAAACAAAAAGTTATGATTTATTTTTAAAGAATTTCATATATAAACAACTTATAAAAAACTTATAATTTATTTTTTATTTTTCCATCAATATAAAAGCATGTATTGCTGGGCACAAGTTTAAAATATACTTTTTCTTTAGAAGATACACCTGTAGAAATTAGTTGTATAGCTGATATAGCTTTTTTTTTTAAAGGAAACAGTCCTCAGAATTTGAAACAGTGTTAATCTGTGTAAAGTGTCCTATTGTAGCGATCTTTGCTACAAATTAGCTTTGTTTAAAATGGACAAAGTTCACTGAGTCACTGCTGTGCACAGCTTTTGGTGTTATTATTAAGCATGCATTATGGATTATTACACCACTTGACCTTGCATCCACGTTATTTTCCCCTGGTTCCAAATAACACAGCTTGATCCCTCCAGACTTATAGTACCTCTATTCGGTTGCCGTGTTTGTATTCTGCCGGGATTCAGGTGTTGCTGCTGGTTCTGAAGAAGCCGCTGATATCAACGGAATAAGGCGGAGAAACGCGTTACACGTTCAAAGGAGCCCATTCATAATCACCACGGTGACAGCCACGGACCCCAAAGAAATCGGAACCAGCAGCAACACCTGAATCCCGGCAGAATACAAACACGGCAACCGAATAGAGGTACTATAAGTCTGGAGGGATCAAGCTGTGTTATTTGGTCAAGTGGTGTAATAATCCATAATGCATGCTTAATAATAACACCAAAAGCTGTGCACAGCAGTGACTCAGTGAACTTTGTCCATTTTAAACAAAGCTAATTTGTAGCAAAGATCGCTACAATAGGACACTTTACACAGATTAACACTGTTTCAAATTCTGAGGACTGTTTCTTTTAAAAAAAAGCTATATCAGCTATACAACTAATTTCTACAGGTGTATCTTCTAAAGAAAAAGTCTATTTCAAACTTGATTTCACTGTATGTACCGACAGAGACAGTGCGCAGACACTGGCCTATAAATACAGCTGGCCACAATATGCCTCGCACCTCTGCTAGTGATTGCCAAAAATGCATCTTCGCTGCAACGCGATGTGACCAGGACGCACCAGCTGACTGCGCTGATTCATCTGATAGGCACTGAATCTGTATACGAACGTGGCGTGACAAAAAGCCACAGGCACTACATTGCAGCACTTTGTATAAAGATTCAGACTTAATCGCACACAGTTTTCTCTGACGTCCTAGTGGATGCTGGGAACTCCGTAAGGACCATGGGGAATAGCGGGCTCCGAAGGAGGCTGGGCACTCTAGAAAGATCTTAGACTATCTGGTGTGCACTGGCTCCTCCCACTATGACCCTCCTCCAAGCCTCAGTTAGATTTTGTGCCCGGCCGAGGTTGGATGCACACTAGGGGCTCTCCTGAGCTCTTAGAAAGTTATAGTCTTAGATTTTTTTATTTTCAGTGAGACCTGCTGGCAACAGGCTCACTGCAGCGAGGGACTAAGGGGAGAAGAAGCGAACTCGCCTGCTTGCAGCCGGATTGGGCTTCTTAGGCTACTGGACACCATTAGCTCCAGAGGGATCGACCGCAGGCCCAGCCTTGATGTTCGGTCCCGGAGCCGCGCCGCCGTCCCCCTTACAGAGCCAGAAGCAAGAAGAGGTCCGGAAAATCGGCGGCAGAAGACATCCTGTCTTCACCAAGGTAGCGCACAGCACTGCAGCTGTGCGCCATTGCTCCTCATACACACTTCACACTCCGGTCACTGAGGGTGCAGGGCGCTGGGGGGGGGCGCCCTGAGGCAGCAATAAAAACACCTTGGCTGGCTAAAATACCTCAATATATAGCCCCAGGGGCTATATATGAGGTAAATACCCCTGCCAGAAGTCCATAAAAAGCAGGAGAATAGGCCGCGAAAAAGGGGCGGAGCCTATCTCCTCAGCACACTGGCGCCATTTTCCCTCACAGCTCCGTTGGAGGGAAGCTCCCTGGCTCTCCCCTGCAGTCTACACTACAGAAAAGGGTTAAAAAAAGAGAGGGGGGGCACTAAATTTAGGCGCAGTATACATTATATATAAAGCTATAGGGGACATAACTCAGTTAGTCCCTGCAGTATATAGCGCTCTGGTGTGTGCTGGCATACTCTCACTCTGTCCCCCCAAAGGGCTTTTGTGGGTCCTGTCCTCGTTTAGAGCATTCCCTGTGTGTCTGCGGTGTGTCGGTACGGCTGTGTCGACATGTTGAATGAGGAGGCTTATATGGTGACGGAACAGAGGCCGATATATGTGATGTCGCCCCCTGTGGGGCCGACACCAGAGTGGATGGTTAGGTGAAAGGTATTAACCGACAGTGTCAACTCCTTACATAAAAGGGTGGATGACGTAACAGCTGTGGGACAGCCGGCTTCTCAGCCCGCGCCTGCCCAGGCGTCTCAAAGGCCATCAGGGGCTCAAACACGCCCGCTCTCTCAGATGGCAGACACAGATGTCGACATGGAGTTTGACTCCAGTGTCGACAAGGTTGAGACATATACAAAATCCACTAGGAACAGCCGTGACTTGGTCCCGGCAATAAAAAATGTGTTATACATTTCTGACATTAACCCAAGCACCTCTGAAAATGGGTTTTTAGGTTTGGGGAGAAAAAACAGGCAGTGTTTTGTTCCCCCATCAGATAAATAAATGAAGTGTGTGAAAAGCGTGGGTTCCCCCGTTAAGAAACTGGTAATTTATAAAAAGTTACTGATGGCGTACCCTTTCCCGCCAGGAGGATAAGTTACGCTGGGAGGTATCCCCTAGGGTGGTGTCAAAGTCAAAAATATTACATAGAGAGAACATACAAACTACACACATTTAAGTCGCTATACTTGCAAATATGCGCAGCGAGCACAGCAATATATGGTAACACACGCATTTGCTCAGACATGGCACGGAGATGGATTCGGCGCTTGTTTCATACAGTACATGGTTATGATAATGTCGGGCACCAGACATCATGGAGATTTAGAATTGGCTGATGAATTGATGTCATGAATGTGTATTATTTGAACAGAACCAGATGCGCCCGTCATGTTTGGTATTGAAGCAAGCAGATTGATGTGTGGGTTAGTTTGAGGATTGTTGTGAAGTTGTGGGACATTGCAGCGGATAGATATGATTATATGTATAAAAGCTAAGATCATTTTGTTAGAACAATGAATGATCAAGCCAACCCTTTACTAAGATTTCAGGGCTGAACCTGATTAGCATATACAAAGCAAAAGAGACCCCTCCCCCAGGAACTAGGAAAACAGGCATGGCTAGAAAAGAAGTCAGTTTCAGTTTGCTTGGGGCCTCTGAGGACAGATATACTGTAGCTACTCACACAGCTACCTGGCACCCAGCAGCATGGCGGCTACATCCCCAGGACTGACCTCCAAACTAAAGGCTAAGTATTGAATTCACATGGCTAGATAAGGAAATATAGACAGATTGCTTTAAGGTCAATGGTGCTGGTTTAAATAGGATATTGTAACTTGTTTGTGTGATAGATCTGGGAATATGTGCTGGTAGCAATGGCAGGCTGATATGTGTGGTTACATTGTGATCTGGTCTTGTGATGAATATGCTCTGGTTATTGAGATACTGAAGTTGTTTGGAATGTGAAATTGAATAAGATGGTTCTAGGAAGTTGGATTGTAATTGTGAAAGGTGATATAGATGGTTTGGAATTGTAAAATCAGAACATATGCATTGTTTTGAGGCTTGGACATTTTGGAATAAAATGGAGTCTTGTGTCTTCTGCTATGTGATTGTGGTGTAGCAGAGAGTGCCATGTGTTTGGACCTGCAAATCTAAAATGGCTGCTGCCGGGTATTTTCCCCTCCCCCTTTCAACCATGTGGTGCAGTCTTTGGAATCATGGGAGTTTTCCCAAAATGGAGTCTAGCTTCTGTCCCATGCGGTATTGTAGGGTTGTGTATATAGGGACAGCCAGTATGGGTAAGGTCAAGTATTTTCTCCACAAAGATTCTCAGCATTGACTAACTGCGCAGCGATTGTCTCTCACATGTGTAGTTTTATCCGCAATCATATTGATCTTACTGTTATTGTGAGCCATTTCTCTCTCTCTCTCTTTTCTCCTCTTTCTCTCTTATTTTCCCTTAAAACGTAATTGTATTGTATTGTATTTCCCGTGTAGTTATCTGGTTAGTTAGTCTGTTATATTGTAGTGTATGACTTGTATTGTATTAATTCTTTTGCAAGTATAACATTCATAATATATATATAAGGCGTTGGACCCTAAGCACGGTATCTGTGTATTTCTTATAGTGTTAAGTATTCTCAGAGCGTCGGTGACGCTCGAACAGCTTATAAGTTAATAAGGTTATACTGTGCTGCATTTACACTCTATATCTACACAGAGGTTTACAGTATAAGTACATTCCTTAAGGTATAGTTATTCTAGTTTAATTCTGTAAGTATCTGCAATGCCTGTGTTCACACCCTGTGCACAGCGTCTGCACATACCCTTGCGGTACCTTTTGCGCCAATTGCGTACTGTGTTCTTTAACGTGTTTTTAATAGGACAAATATTATAGACATTGTCAATTGGCTGCTCGTCCAGTCCTTCACATATCTCTGCTAGGTAATTTCAGCAGACATTATCCATCAGCAAAGGGCGGGAGATCATATTCTTCGCAGTGCTGACGGGATAAGCGTCTGCTTCGCTTAGTAAAGGGTGCTGAAGGAATCCGGGAACCGGAGGTAAGAACAACACACTAGTGTCTTTTAAAACTGTTTATTTCTGTTTTGTATACACACGCATATATCTGCATTCCTTTTTCGTGTATATTCATATCACTCTCCTGTTTGCCATTGTATAATTAATAAACGTGCTAATTGTATTTTGTGGCCAGCGTACACGTGTCTCTAACAAAAGGCTGAGACTCGCGAACACAACCCAAAGGCCGACGCACGCAGCGTATATTACGCAACGGAGCATCTGGGTACGCCCACCGAAACTCAAATCGCACAATAGCATTGTTTTAGTGGGGGCGGTATAGCATAGCCACGTGATAATAGCACAAATTGATTTCAGTTTTTCCAAAACTTAGTTTAAATACCTTACTTTACTGTAATGCCTCTGGGGACAGCTATCAGACTACGGGAAATGATTTTTCTGATCAGAAAACTATAAGAATGATAGTGGGTTGAAAACGGTATGAGTGTATTGAATCCCGCTTTGTGAACTGAGTGATCTGGGTGATCTTTGGTGGAACGTGATGAGCACGGTCTGAGTGAAAACGTGCAACAGAGTGTGATAACGTTTTCGTTGTATTACGCTCTGGCTGTTTTGGAGCACAGTAGGGAGACTCCAATGATCCTACCATTTATGGGCAACAAGTGTTTATAAGTGGTACGATTGGACCGCACGGTTGTAGGTGTGACCAATAACGCAACGTGATACGAGGTAAATTGCCCTCATACGTGTTGTGGGAAGCACATGCAAGCGTGATTTGTGTAAAGAAAAAGGAAGGGAATTTTCACTGGTCACAGGAAAATCTCTAGAGATAGGGCCTGCAACGGTTACACGTGTCGGCTAGAAGGCGGACCGGAGATACCCGGAGCAGAAGAAGCTGGTGGAAGAGCTTGGAAAACTCCCACCGTAGACTGTGTTTGGTGCATTTTAGGACGTTTTTCTGTGTAAGGTCCACAATGGAAGCCAAGTGCACAACACAGGGACGTTCAGCAGTCAGGGTTCAGACTGCAGAGGCTTGCAGACCCCGAGGGTCTGCTCGGTTAGTAATGTGGAGGAGGTATGGTCCCCACACTGAGACCTTTTGTGATGAATGGACACGAATGACTGCGGGGGATAAGGCACCATTTCCCGGGATAGGTAGTTTTGACTTAGAGGTATTGCATAATTTAAGGCAAAGGATCTGTCTCATAAAATCCTGGAAACAACGAGTTAAACATGATGATTGTTTGCAGATATGGCTACAGGAAAGTGACATGCAAAGAAATGTAACTTACATACCTAACTTTCATCTTGAGAGGAGAGACATGGCAATGGAGAGGATTATGGTTGCGGAGAAAGGCACAATGGGGTGCGATAAAAGTGCACTTAGTAACTATATTAAGAATGAATGTAACAAACGTAATAAGGTTTATAAAAATGAAAGTGTTAAATGGACAACTATTAACCCATGCAAGTCGCACCCCTTGTTAAACTTTCCTCAGGAACACCAACAAGAAAGTGAGCCCAGCACAATGTCGGAGCCTTTTCCAGCAGCCATCACACAAGACATCCAGGTGGACGCGACCAAATCGGTAAAGACTGTAATCAAACCCCCTAACGGAGGGTCAGGTGAGGTCGTGTCCACAGGCACGTATGGTATTATACATCACGCACAAACAAATGTACCTCATATCGTGGAATCAATTCAGAATGACGTTACTGGACTTAATCCTGTCAGGGTAATTGCAGTACCAAATGGGAAAACTGACTCTTCAGGAGTCACTCCTGTCAGGAACATCGCCATGTACTGCCCCTTTTCCCGAACAGAATTAAGAACAATTCTGTCTGAATTTCCTGATCCCAGGAAAGACTTAGTTGCTTGTCAAAAATACATTAGAGTGCTAGGAAACACTGCAGAGCCAAATAACAAAGATTGGAGGACAGTTTTGAGGGCATGTTTACCCCCCGATGTTGATTCATTGAAATTTATCGCTGATTGTAAGCTAGATGAGGAAGTACCACTAACAGACAAGTATAACCAAGATAATGTAAAAAGAATCAATCTACAGTTGAAAGAATATTTTCCTGCAGTAGTAAAGTGGAATAAAATCTTTACAATAAAACAAAAAGAAGGTGAATCCGCATCAGAGTATTTTCACCGGGCTCTGCAGGATATGGCTAGGTACACTGGTATAGATGACATTGAAACTAACGTACACCACAGAGAGGTAGCTGTGTCTGTATTAATGGACAGCTTAAAAGACACACTAAAAATTAGGGTACAAACCTCTATATCTCATTGGAGAGGTATCTCGGTGGCTGCATTAAGAGAGTCCGCTATCGAGCATGACCAAAATATCCAAAGAACCAGGGAAGCACAGGGAGAGCGGTTGATGGTACTGAGCATCCAAGCACTAGAGGAGGCATCAAGTCGACCGGAACCCCAGGCCCCTAGCACATGGAGAAAGCCAAGGATTTGTTATCATTGTAGAAGAGAAGGGCATTATGCCAGCAACTGTAATAACCCACATAAAGTCAGACCCCCTAGACCAAGAAATGAGCAAAATTATAACACACACAATTATAATCAGGGATCTTTTAGGAAGAATTTTGGGCCACACCCATGATATGTAGTCAGGAAAGGTGATCATTAGGACTGATGGTAAGCCTGAGGTAACGGTTAATAAATTGGGAGGTCATTCACTGAAGACACAGGAATGACAAGGTGAAACGTTGTAAATGTATTTGTGAAAAATGTTTTTTTTCTCTCTCTCTCTCCCCATCTCTGACGATTATTGATAGGACTCAAACATTGCATATCTACTTGGTCTTTGCAGAAGTCTACCAAACCCCAGCATGACCTATCCGCATCAATGTATTCTGGCCAGATACAGAGGGTGGAGTATGGAGGTGCTGGTGGGAGGGACTGCGCAAGGAAACCATTGGACATGTAGATATGACAGCCTGATGATCTGACAATGTTTTAAAATGTTTGAAAAATGTTTTTTTTTCCTGTTGTTGTTCTCTGTTGATTTATGTGATATATACATATATGAATTGTTCTCTCTCTCTTTTGTTTTTTTTTGTTTTCTCTCTTCTTTCTCATGTTTTCATGTTTTAAAGATGGTATGTCACACATCAGTTAGACAAATGGTAATGCAAGATTTTTGCTCCTTACAGAGAGATCGCTGGTTTGGAAGGAATATTGCATCACCGGAATGTTCGGTTGGAAGACTGAGAGACAGCACCTTTGAGATGACGACAGAACAGGAAGAACGACAAAGACTAGAGAACTTAATTATCGTAACAAGTTTCTCTCCCCCTCAAACTGGTTTTCCTGTACCCCCATTACAAATTTCTCCTTTTCTCCTCCTGTAAGATGGACTCGCCTCAAGAGACTGTGATCCGTGTTTTCATGTTGACCCTGATGTTGACCAGAGCAGTCTGTTTCGGTGAGAGTACCAGTGAGGTCGAGAAAGGATCCAGAATGGGTTTCTGATGACTGAGACGGAGGTGTAAATTTCCAATAGCAACACAAGCACCGAACAAAGGCGAGTACCGGAAACAATCTAACAGCCATGTTATTTGTAAACATTTTTTTTTTGGATTGTTAGCTGAAGAAAACTATCTGTAGGCTCTGTGACAACGTAGTTGAGGATGGGTGCATTAAGAAATGCCAATCCAGTTTTAATATCCACATGGACCGGCATCCATTGAGTGACTATCACTCCTTAGTGGGTAGTGTGTGTTAAATCAAACAGATTGTTGGGTATGCTCTCAAGTACCTCAAGGTCATAGCAAATCAGGACTAGTACCATTTCCTTTAACGATAGGGGAGGTACTTGAGCTAAAGGGTGGGAGACCGGTGGACAGGAGGTTTAATATCTCCAGTCCTCCTAGTTTGAAGCTCCACCAATATCATGTGGATAGATCCCTAATATGTTTTAACATTACCAATCCCCGAAAGCCGGGAAGTTGGGAAGTGTCATGGAGCAACCAAACCATGACCTTTTCATATAGAGCAGATAGAATGCCTACAGATACAGAACTTATACGCCACATAGCCAGTAGAGAAAAATCTTTCCGATATAGGTATACCCTAGGAAGTAGGATTACGAGAGTTGGAGAGGTATCACCAGGATACTGCGCACATATCGTACAAACTGATACGTGTACTAAACAAATGGGAGAATTAGGGGTAGGAGATTTCACATGGAGGATGTGTAATATGGTTATGTCTTACTCCGTCCCATATGTTCTCCCCGATGATGCATATTTCATATGCGGGAGGAAGGCGTATAAGTGGCTTGCCCCAAACTCTGAAGGATTGTGTTATATTGGAAAAGTACTGCCTGAAGTAATGACTGTATCACATGCCAAAATGAAAGATATACACCGTGTTGCCCAAGCTCCTTATACTCACTCCCATTACGAGCACGTAGTTAAATGGTACCTGATAGAAAGAACAGAGCATCCGGCCTCTGACATGATCCATGAATCCACCGGGATTCAGTTTCTAATCGCGTTAGACATCACTCGCACCGCCAGAGGAGTGTTGAATTATAAATACATATCTGCGCTTGCAAATTTGTTAGACAATATCACAGAAATGTATGATGACACGTTTAGGTATACTGGAAGAGAACTTCAAGCTTATAAAACAGAACTGGTCCAGCATAGAATGGTTCTTAATTATCTCCCAGCAGTGACAGGCGGATATTGCGTCACACTGGCAACGCAGTACGGCGTGAAATGCTGCACATATATTACGAATAGCACCGAGGACCCGGTCGAGGTCATAGACCAAAAGATGGACGATATTCTCCAATTGAAGTGGGAATTTCGCAGGAGACACAATCTCACTCTTGCTGCTGTAGGTAATAAGCTGACTGGTTGGGTGTCATGGTTGAACCCGCGAAATTGGTTCTCTGGTTTAGGAGAATGGGCTCAAGGAGTCATAATGGATGTTGGGAAGTTTCTTCTATGTATCTTAGGTGTTGTCATAGCCATTGGCTTGATATTTAGATGCGGTCAGGCTTTAATGAAGTGCAAACGTCGTACCAGGGTAATGAGTTTAAGGAGTGAGGAAATTGTAATTCCAAAGGATTTGATTTATGACCCAAATGTAGAAACAATGATGTGATGAAAATGCGATTTCTACGGTCCGTTTCTTTCACCTGTTTTTCCGTTTTCTCCAAGGTAAAAAGACCCACTTGGACGAGGAATTTGATGATCCTGTATACAGACAACTGATGGATTAAAGAAGAAGTTTTGACAACCTTATACACAGATTTTTGATGAACAATGCCATAGACCCCCAGTTTCCCTAGAAATTTTAAAATTACGCTAGCCCAACACTTTTGTAAGCCTATGGACATTGACAAAGCTTTTGCTCGCACCTTATGGGCAAAAGCACAAAGAAGACTGCAACCAACAGACACCGAACAAGACTTCAACCGACAAATGTACATTAACCTGACATAGAATACCACTGCATTTACCATAAGTGTTCTTTATCTTCATTTCTACGACCCTCAGGTAATGACACACATAGTCGATAGGGAATACAGGCACAGATATCAGCAATCACATACCTCCCCCATTCATGTATCATCAACTAAAATGTGCTCCCCCATTTTGTTGCAACCAAAATCCGAAAAGAGCTCGGTAAAGTTTGACAGCCCATCCACAGACCCGTACCGCGGGATAAGAAGGAATTCAAATGTATACTTCGCAATACCTCGAAGCTTGATTTAAAACATGTACGGCACGATGATACATGACCCCCCAAACATGGATTCATACACACATGCTTCTGCTATCTCACTAGGTCATACCTTTTTCCCACCTTCTTCTCTCCTCCCTTACCCAATCATAGAAATGTATTTACATATGACATATATTTTTCTCTTTTTGAAATGTTTTAGGAAGTGGCAGTTATTGGTGACTGCCAAAGTCAAAAATATTACATAGAGAGAACATACAAACTACACACATTTAAGTCGCTATACTTGCAAATATGCGCAGCGAGCACAGCAATATATGGTAACACACGCATTTGCTCAGACATGGCACGGAGATGGATTCGGCGCTTGTTTCATACAGTACATGGTTATGATAATGTCGGGCACCAGACATCATGGAGATTTAGAATTGGCTGATGAATTGATGTCATGAATGTGTATTATTTGAACAGAACCAGATGCGCCCGTCATGTTTGGTATTGAAGCAAGCAGATTGATGTGTGGGTTAGTTTGAGGATTGTTGTGAAGTTGTGGGACATTGCAGCGGATAGATATGATTATATGTATAAAAGCTAAGATCATTTTGTTAGAACAATGAATGATCAAGCCAACCCTTTACTAAGATTTCAGGGCTGAACCTGATTAGCATATACAAAGCAAAAGAGACCCCTCCCCCAGGAACTAGGAAAACAGGCATGGCTAGAAAAGAAGTCAGTTTCAGTTTGCTTGGGGCCTCTGAGGACAGATATACTGTAGCTACTCACACAGCTACCTGGCACCCAGCAGCATGGCGGCTACATCCCCAGGACTGACCTCCAAACTAAAGGCTAAGTATTGAATTCACATGGCTAGATAAGGAAATATAGACAGATTGCTTTAAGGTCAATGGTGCTGGTTTAAATAGGATATTGTAACTTGTTTGTGTGATAGATCTGGGAATATGTGCTGGTAGCAATGGCAGGCTGATATGTGTGGTTACATTGTGATCTGGTCTTGTGATGAATATGCTCTGGTTATTGAGATACTGAAGTTGTTTGGAATGTGAAATTGAATAAGATGGTTCTAGGAAGTTGGATTGTAATTGTGAAAGGTGATATAGATGGTTTGGAATTGTAAAATCAGAACATATGCATTGTTTTGAGGCTTGGACATTTTGGAATAAAATGGAGTCTTGTGTCTTCTGCTATGTGATTGTGGTGTAGCAGAGAGTGCCATGTGTTTGGACCTGCAAATCTAAAATGGCTGCTGCCGGGTATTTTCCCCTCCCCCTTTCAACCATGTGGTGCAGTCTTTGGAATCATGGGAGTTTTCCCAAAATGGAGTCTAGCTTCTGTCCCATGCGGTATTGTAGGGTTGTGTATATAGGGACAGCCAGTATGGGTAAGGTCAAGTATTTTCTCCACAAAGATTCTCAGCATTGACTAACTGCGCAGCGATTGTCTCTCACATGTGTAGTTTTATCCGCAATCATATTGATCTTACTGTTATTGTGAGCCATTTCTCTCTCTCTCTCTTTTCTCCTCTTTCTCTCTTATTTTCCCTTAAAACGTAATTGTATTGTATTGTATTTCCCGTGTAGTTATCTGGTTAGTTAGTCTGTTATATTGTAGTGTATGACTTGTATTGTATTAATTCTTTTGCAAGTATAACATTCATAATATATATATAAGGCGTTGGACCCTAAGCACGGTATCTGTGTATTTCTTATAGTGTTAAGTATTCTCAGAGCGTCGGTGACGCTCGAACAGCTTATAAGTTAATAAGGTTATACTGTGCTGCATTTACACTCTATATCTACACAGAGGTTTACAGTATAAGTACATTCCTTAAGGTATAGTTATTCTAGTTTAATTCTGTAAGTATCTGCAATGCCTGTGTTCACACCCTGTGCACAGCGTCTGCACATACCCTTGCGGTACCTTTTGCGCCAATTGCGTACTGTGTTCTTTAACGTGTTTTTAATAGGACAAATATTATAGACATTGTCAATTGGCTGCTCGTCCAGTCCTTCACATATCTCTGCTAGGTAATTTCAGCAGACATTATCCATCAGCAAAGGGCGGGAGATCATATTCTTCGCAGTGCTGACGGGATAAGCGTCTGCTTCGCTTAGTAAAGGGTGCTGAAGGAATCCGGGAACCGGAGGTAAGAACAACACACTAGTGTCTTTTAAAACTGTTTATTTCTGTTTTGTATACACACGCATATATCTGCATTCCTTTTTCGTGTATATTCATATCACTCTCCTGTTTGCCATTGTATAATTAATAAACGTGCTAATTGTATTTTGTGGCCAGCGTACACGTGTCTCTAACAAAAGGCTGAGACTCGCGAACACAACCCAAAGGCCGACGCACGCAGCGTATATTACGCAACGGAGCATCTGGGTACGCCCACCGAAACTCAAATCGCACAATAGCATTGTTTTAGTGGGGGCGGTATAGCATAGCCACGTGATAATAGCACAAATTGATTTCAGTTTTTCCAAAACTTAGTTTAAATACCTTACTTTACTGTAATGCCTCTGGGGACAGCTATCAGACTACGGGAAATGATTTTTCTGATCAGAAAACTATAAGAATGATAGTGGGTTGAAAACGGTATGAGTGTATTGAATCCCGCTTTGTGAACTGAGTGATCTGGGTGATCTTTGGTGGAACGTGATGAGCACGGTCTGAGTGAAAACGTGCAACAGAGTGTGATAACGTTTTCGTTGTATTACGCTCTGGCTGTTTTGGAGCACAGTAGGGAGACTCCAATGATCCTACCATTTATGGGCAACAAGTGTTTATAAGTGGTACGATTGGACCGCACGGTTGTAGGTGTGACCAATAACGCAACGTGATACGAGGTAAATTGCCCTCATACGTGTTGTGGGAAGCACATGCAAGCGTGATTTGTGTAAAGAAAAAGGAAGGGAATTTTCACTGGTCACAGGAAAATCTCTAGAGATAGGGCCTGCAACGGTTACACGTGTCGGCTAGAAGGCGGACCGGAGATACCCGGAGCAGAAGAAGCTGGTGGAAGAGCTTGGAAAACTCCCACCGTAGACTGTGTTTGGTGCATTTTAGGACGTTTTTCTGTGTAAGGTCCACAATGGAAGCCAAGTGCACAACACAGGGACGTTCAGCAGTCAGGGTTCAGACTGCAGAGGCTTGCAGACCCCGAGGGTCTGCTCGGTTAGTAATGTGGAGGAGGTATGGTCCCCACACTGAGACCTTTTGTGATGAATGGACACGAATGACTGCGGGGGATAAGGCACCATTTCCCGGGATAGGTAGTTTTGACTTAGAGGTATTGCATAATTTAAGGCAAAGGATCTGTCTCATAAAATCCTGGAAACAACGAGTTAAACATGATGATTGTTTGCAGATATGGCTACAGGAAAGTGACATGCAAAGAAATGTAACTTACATACCTAACTTTCATCTTGAGAGGAGAGACATGGCAATGGAGAGGATTATGGTTGCGGAGAAAGGCACAATGGGGTGCGATAAAAGTGCACTTAGTAACTATATTAAGAATGAATGTAACAAACGTAATAAGGTTTATAAAAATGAAAGTGTTAAATGGACAACTATTAACCCATGCAAGTCGCACCCCTTGTTAAACTTTCCTCAGGAACACCAACAAGAAAGTGAGCCCAGCACAATGTCGGAGCCTTTTCCAGCAGCCATCACACAAGACATCCAGGTGGACGCGACCAAATCGGTAAAGACTGTAATCAAACCCCCTAACGGAGGGTCAGGTGAGGTCGTGTCCACAGGCACGTATGGTATTATACATCACGCACAAACAAATGTACCTCATATCGTGGAATCAATTCAGAATGACGTTACTGGACTTAATCCTGTCAGGGTAATTGCAGTACCAAATGGGAAAACTGACTCTTCAGGAGTCACTCCTGTCAGGAACATCGCCATGTACTGCCCCTTTTCCCGAACAGAATTAAGAACAATTCTGTCTGAATTTCCTGATCCCAGGAAAGACTTAGTTGCTTGTCAAAAATACATTAGAGTGCTAGGAAACACTGCAGAGCCAAATAACAAAGATTGGAGGACAGTTTTGAGGGCATGTTTACCCCCCGATGTTGATTCATTGAAATTTATCGCTGATTGTAAGCTAGATGAGGAAGTACCACTAACAGACAAGTATAACCAAGATAATGTAAAAAGAATCAATCTACAGTTGAAAGAATATTTTCCTGCAGTAGTAAAGTGGAATAAAATCTTTACAATAAAACAAAAAGAAGGTGAATCCGCATCAGAGTATTTTCACCGGGCTCTGCAGGATATGGCTAGGTACACTGGTATAGATGACATTGAAACTAACGTACACCACAGAGAGGTAGCTGTGTCTGTATTAATGGACAGCTTAAAAGACACACTAAAAATTAGGGTACAAACCTCTATATCTCATTGGAGAGGTATCTCGGTGGCTGCATTAAGAGAGTCCGCTATCGAGCATGACCAAAATATCCAAAGAACCAGGGAAGCACAGGGAGAGCGGTTGATGGTACTGAGCATCCAAGCACTAGAGGAGGCATCAAGTCGACCGGAACCCCAGGCCCCTAGCACATGGAGAAAGCCAAGGATTTGTTATCATTGTAGAAGAGAAGGGCATTATGCCAGCAACTGTAATAACCCACATAAAGTCAGACCCCCTAGACCAAGAAATGAGCAAAATTATAACACACACAATTATAATCAGGGATCTTTTAGGAAGAATTTTGGGCCACACCCATGATATGTAGTCAGGAAAGGTGATCATTAGGACTGATGGTAAGCCTGAGGTAACGGTTAATAAATTGGGAGGTCATTCACTGAAGACACAGGAATGACAAGGTGAAACGTTGTAAATGTATTTGTGAAAAATGTTTTTTCTCTCTCTCTCTCTCCCCATCTCTGACGATTATTGATAGGACTCAAACATTGCATATCTACTTGGTCTTTGCAGAAGTCTACCAAACCCCAGCATGACCTATCCGCATCAATGTATTCTGGCCAGATACAGAGGGTGGAGTATGGAGGTGCTGGTGGGAGGGACTGCGCAAGGAAACCATTGGACATGTAGATATGACAGCCTGATGATCTGACAATGTTTTAAAATGTTTGAAAAATGTTTTTTTTTCCTGTTGTTGTTCTCTGTTGATTTATGTGATATATACATATATGAATTGTTCTCTCTCTCTTTTGTTTTTTTTTGTTTTCTCTCTTCTTTCTCATGTTTTCATGTTTTAAAGATGGTATGTCACACATCAGTTAGACAAATGGTAATGCAAGATTTTTGCTCCTTACAGAGAGATCGCTGGTTTGGAAGGAATATTGCATCACCGGAATGTTCGGTTGGAAGACTGAGAGACAGCACCTTTGAGATGACGACAGAACAGGAAGAACGACAAAGACTAGAGAACTTAATTATCGTAACAAGTTTCTCTCCCCCTCAAACTGGTTTTCCTGTACCCCCATTACAAATTTCTCCTTTTCTCCTCCTGTAAGATGGACTCGCCTCAAGAGACTGTGATCCGTGTTTTCATGTTGACCCTGATGTTGACCAGAGCAGTCTGTTTCGGTGAGAGTACCAGTGAGGTCGAGAAAGGATCCAGAATGGGTTTCTGATGACTGAGACGGAGGTGTAAATTTCCAATAGCAACACAAGCACCGAACAAAGGCGAGTACCGGAAACAATCTAACAGCCATGTTATTTGTAAACATTTTTTTTTTGGATTGTTAGCTGAAGAAAACTGTATCTGTAGGCTCTGTGACAACGTAGTTGAGGATGGGTGCATTAAGAAATGCCAATCCAGTTTTAATATCCACATGGACCGGCATCCATTGAGTGACTATCACTCCTTAGTGGGTAGTGTGTGTTAAATCAAACAGATTGTTGGGTATGCTCTCAAGTACCTCAAGGTCATAGCAAATCAGGACTAGTACCATTTCCTTTAACGATAGGGGAGGTACTTGAGCTAAAGGGTGGGAGACCGGTGGACAGGAGGTTTAATATCTCCAGTCCTCCTAGTTTGAAGCTCCACCAATATCATGTGGATAGATCCCTAATATGTTTTAACATTACCAATCCCCGAAAGCCGGGAAGTTGGGAAGTGTCATGGAGCAACCAAACCATGACCTTTTCATATAGAGCAGATAGAATGCCTACAGATACAGAACTTATACGCCACATAGCCAGTAGAGAAAAATCTTTCCGATATAGGTATACCCTAGGAAGTAGGATTACGAGAGTTGGAGAGGTATCACCAGGATACTGCGCACATATCGTACAAACTGATACGTGTACTAAACAAATGGGAGAATTAGGGGTAGGAGATTTCACATGGAGGATGTGTAATATGGTTATGTCTTACTCCGTCCCATATGTTCTCCCCGATGATGCATATTTCATATGCGGGAGGAAGGCGTATAAGTGGCTTGCCCCAAACTCTGAAGGATTGTGTTATATTGGAAAAGTACTGCCTGAAGTAATGACTGTATCACATGCCAAAATGAAAGATATACACCGTGTTGCCCAAGCTCCTTATACTCACTCCCATTACGAGCACGTAGTTAAATGGTACCTGATAGAAAGAACAGAGCATCCGGCCTCTGACATGATCCATGAATCCACCGGGATTCAGTTTCTAATCGCGTTAGACATCACTCGCACCGCCAGAGGAGTGTTGAATTATAAATACATATCTGCGCTTGCAAATTTGTTAGACAATATCACAGAAATGTATGATGACACGTTTAGGTATACTGGAAGAGAACTTCAAGCTTATAAAACAGAACTGGTCCAGCATAGAATGGTTCTTAATTATCTCCCAGCAGTGACAGGCGGATATTGCGTCACACTGGCAACGCAGTACGGCGTGAAATGCTGCACATATATTACGAATAGCACCGAGGACCCGGTCGAGGTCATAGACCAAAAGATGGACGATATTCTCCAATTGAAGTGGGAATTTCGCAGGAGACACAATCTCACTCTTGCTGCTGTAGGTAATAAGCTGACTGGTTGGGTGTCATGGTTGAACCCGCGAAATTGGTTCTCTGGTTTAGGAGAATGGGCTCAAGGAGTCATAATGGATGTTGGGAAGTTTCTTCTATGTATCTTAGGTGTTGTCATAGCCATTGGCTTGATATTTAGATGCGGTCAGGCTTTAATGAAGTGCAAACGTCGTACCAGGGTAATGAGTTTAAGGAGTGAGGAAATTGTAATTCCAAAGGATTTGATTTATGACCCAAATGTAGAAACAATGATGTGATGAAAATGCGATTTCTACGGTCCGTTTCTTTCACCTGTTTTTCCTTTTTCTCCAAGGTAAAAAGACCCACTTGGACGAGGAATTTGATGATCCTGTATACAGACAACTGATGGATTAAAGAAGAAGTTTTGACAACCTTATACACAGATTTTTGATGAACAATGCCATAGACCCCCAGTTTCCCTAGAAATTTTAAAATTACGCTAGCCCAACACTTTTGTAAGCCTATGGACATTGACAAAGCTTTTGCTCGCACCTTATGGGCAAAAGCACAAAGAAGACTGCAACCAACAGACACCGAACAAGACTTCAACCGACAAATGTACATTAACCTGACATAGAATACCACTGCATTTACCATAAGTGTTCTTTATCTTCATTTCTACGACCCTCAGGTAATGACACACATAGTCGATAGGGAATACAGGCACAGATATCAGCAATCACATACCTCCCCCATTCATGTATCATCAACTAAAATGTGCTCCCCCATTTTGTTGCAACCAAAATCCGAAAAGAGCTCGGTAAAGTTTGACAGCCCATCCACAGACCCGTACCGCGGGATAAGAAGGAATTCAAATGTATACTTCGCAATACCTCGAAGCTTGATTTAAAACATGTACGGCACGATGATACATGACCCCCCAAACATGGATTCATACACACATGCTTCTGCTATCTCACTAGGTCATACCTTTTTCCCACCTTCTTCTCTCCTCCCTTACCCAATCATAGAAATGTATTTACATATGACATATATTTTTCTCTTTTTGAAATGTTTTAGGAAGTGGCAGTTATTGGTGACTGCCAAAGTCAAAAATATTACATAGAGAGAACATACAAACTACACACATTTAAGTCGCTATACTTGCAAATATGCGCAGCGAGCACAGCAATATATGGTAACACACGCATTTGCTCAGACATGGCACGGAGATGGATTCGGCGCTTGTTTCATACAGTACATGGTTATGATAATGTCGGGCACCAGACATCATGGAGATTTAGAATTGGCTGATGAATTGATGTCATGAATGTGTATTATTTGAACAGAACCAGATGCGCCCGTCATGTTTGGTATTGAAGCAAGCAGATTGATGTGTGGGTTAGTTTGAGGATTGTTGTGAAGTTGTGGGACATTGCAGCGGATAGATATGATTATATGTATAAAAGCTAAGATCATTTTGTTAGAACAATGAATGATCAAGCCAACCCTTTACTAAGATTTCAGGGCTGAACCTGATTAGCATATACAAAGCAAAAGAGACCCCTCCCCCAGGAACTAGGAAAACAGGCATGGCTAGAAAAGAAGTCAGTTTCAGTTTGCTTGGGGCCTCTGAGGACAGATATACTGTAGCTACTCACACAGCTACCTGGCACCCAGCAGCATGGCGGCTACATCCCCAGGACTGACCTCCAAACTAAAGGCTAAGTATTGAATTCACATGGCTAGATAAGGAAATATAGACAGATTGCTTTAAGGTCAATGGTGCTGGTTTAAATAGGATATTGTAACTTGTTTGTGTGATAGATCTGGGAATATGTGCTGGTAGCAATGGCAGGCTGATATGTGTGGTTACATTGTGATCTGGTCTTGTGATGAATATGCTCTGGTTATTGAGATACTGAAGTTGTTTGGAATGTGAAATTGAATAAGATGGTTCTAGGAAGTTGGATTGTAATTGTGAAAGGTGATTTAGATGGTTTGGAATTGTAAAATCAGAACATATGCATTGTTTTGAGGCTTGGACATTTTGGAATAAAATGGAGTCTTGTGTCTTCTGCTATGTGATTGTGGTGTAGCAGAGAGTGCCATGTGTTTGGACCTGCAAATCTAAAATGGCTGCTGCCGGGTATTTTCCCCTCCCCCTTTCAACCATGTGGTGCAGTCTTTGGAATCATGGGAGTTTTCCCAAAATGGAGTCTAGCTTCTGTCCCATGCGGTATTGTAGGGTTGTGTATATAGGGACAGCCAGTATGGGTAAGGTCAAGTATTTTCTCCACAAAGATTCTCAGCATTGACTAACTGCGCAGCGATTGTCTCTCACATGTGTAGTTTTATCCGCAATCATATTGATCTTACTGTTATTGTGAGCCATTTCTCTCTCTCTCTCTCTCTTTTCTCCTCTTTCTCTCTTATTTTCCCTTAAAACGTAATTGTATTGTATTTCCCGTGTAGTTATCTGGTTAGTTAGTCTATGTTATATTGTAGTGTATGACTTGTATTGTATTAATTCTTTTGCAAGTATAACATTCATAATATATATATAAGGCGTTGGACCCTAAGCACGGTATCTGTGTATTTCTTATAGTGTTAAGTATTCTCAGAGCGTCGGTGACGCTCGAACAGCTTTTAAGTTAATAAGGTTATACTGTGCTGCATTTACACTCTATATCTACACTAAGGTCTTACTGCATAATACACTGTTTATGGTTTAGATATAAAGGTTTAACATTGTGAGCGTCAGCGCCGCTGGTGATCTCCTCGTGGTCCCGAGCGTCCGCTACGCTATAGCGAATCATTACGTTAGTCGGCAGCCAATAGCGTGCCTGCCTGTGATCT
Source organism: Pseudophryne corroboree (assembly GCF_028390025.1). Lineage (NCBI taxonomy): Eukaryota > Metazoa > Chordata > Amphibia > Anura > Myobatrachidae > Pseudophryne > Pseudophryne corroboree. The sequence goes on from NC_086446.1 coordinate 806,987,916, forward strand.
CTTGGCCGTGAGCGAACGTGACGCTTGAGCGTCTCGACTACGGCTAAGCGATTGTTACGCAACATGCGTACCCTTACGGTACTCCATACGTAAATAGCGTACAGTGTTCTTAGACCTCATAAAGGATATTATATAAGATAAATATTTAGCTTTATCAGTGGATAAGGCGCTCACACGGTTGTCAAAAAAAAGGTGGCACTGCCGTTTTAGGAACGGCCACTTTGAAGGTACCTGTTGATAAAAAGCAGGAGGCTATCCTGAAGTCTGTATTTACACACTCAGGTACTAGACTGAAACCTGCAGATCGTGCTGCTGCAGCATGGTCGGTGACCCTGTTAAGCATACTAGTTTGCTAATATGAGAACATATTAAAGACGTCGTCTTATATATGAGGGATGCACAGAGGGATATTTTGCCGGCTGGCATCCAAAATGAATGTAATGTCCATTCTGTCAGGAGGGTATTAGAGACCTGTCACTGGACAGGTGATGCTGACTTAAAAAGCGCATAGAGATTCTGCCTTATAAGGGTGAGGAATTATTTGGGGGTGGTCTCTGGGACCTCGTATCCACAGCAATGTGCTGGGAAGAAATATTTTTACCTCAGGTTTCCTCACAGAAAAAGGTACAGTCCTAAAAAGTCGGCTTCAGAAAAGCAAGCGGGTCAAATGGCGCTTCCTTTCTGTACAGAGACAAGGGAAGAGGGAAAAAGCTGCACCAGCAGCTTGTTCCCAGAATCAAAATTCTTCCCCCGCTTCCTGTGAGTCCACAACATGACGCGGGTGCTCCACAGGTGTAGCCAGGTATGGTGGGGGGCCGTCTCAAAAAATTTCAGCAATTAGTGGGCTCGCTCACAGGTGGATCCCTGTTTCTTTCAAGTAGTATTTCAGGGGTACAAGCTGGAATTAGAGATGTCTCCCCCCAGCCGTTTCCTTAAATATGCCTTGCTGACAACTCCCTCAGGCAGGGAGGCTGTGCTAGAGGCAATTAATAGGCGGTATTCCCAGCAGGTAATACTCAAGGTGCCCCTACTTCAACAAGGACGGGGTTACTATTCCACACGGTTTGGGGTACCGAAACCGCATAGTTCGGTGTGACCCTTCTTATATTTAAAATCCTTGAACACATACATAAAAAATTCAAGTTCAAGATGGAATCGCTCAGGGCGGTTATTGCAAGCCTGGACGAGGGGGATTACATGGTATCCCGGGGCATCAAGGATGCTTAGCTGCATGTCCCCATTTACTATCCTCGCCAGGAGTACCTCAGATTTGTGGTACAGGATTACCATTACCAAGTCCAGACACTGCCGTTTAGACTGTACATGGCACCGAGGGTGTTTTATCAAGGTAATGGCCGAAATGATGATACTCCTTCGAAAAAAGGGAGTTTTAATTATCCCGCACTTGGACAATCTCTTTATAAGGGCGAGGTCCAAGGAGCAGTTGGTAGTCGGGGTAGCACTATTTTGGAAAGTGCTACAACAGCACGGTTGGATTTTAAACAGTCCAAAGTCACAGCTGGTTCCTATGACACGTCTACTGTTCCTGGGGATGGTTCTGGACATAAACCAGAAAGCCAAGGAGTTGTCATCTCTAGTCAGAGACCTCCTGAAGCCAAAACAGGTAGCGGTGCATCATGGCACGCGAGTCCTGGGAAAAATGGTAGCTTCCTACGAAGCAATCTCATTAGGGAGGTTCCATACAAGAACTTTTCAGAGGGACCTGTTGGACAAGTGGTCCGGATCGCATCTTCCGATGCATAGGCTGATAACCCTGTCTCCAAGGACCAGGGTATCTCTACTGTGGTGGCTGCAGTGTGCCCATCTTCAAGAGGGCCGCAGGTTCGGCATACAGGACTAGGTCCTAGTGACCATGAATGCCAGCCTTTGAGGCTGGGGGGGCAGTCACACAGGGAAGAAACTTCCAGGGACTTTGGTCAAGTCAGGTGATTTCCCTACACATAAACATTCTGGACCTGAGGGCCATTTACAATGCCCTGAGGCCGGCAAGGCCTCTGCTTCAAAACCAGCCGGTACTGATCCAATCAGACAACATCACGGCAGTCGCCCATGTAAACCAACAGGGCGGCACAAGAAGCAGGATGGCGATGGCAGAAGCCACAAGGATTCTCCGATAGGCGGAAAATCATGTGTTAGCACTGTCAGCAGTGTTCATTCCCGGAGTGGACAACTGGGAAGCAGATCTTCTCAACAGACACGACCTCCACCCGGGAGAGTGGGGACTTCCTCCAGAAGTCTTCCAAAGGATTGTACACCATTGGGAAAGGCCACAGGTGGACATGATGGCGTCCCGCCTCAACAAAAGCTATAAAAGATATTGCGCCAGGTCAAGGGACCCTCAGGCGATAGCTGTGGACGCTCTGGTAACACCGTGGGTGTACCAGTCGGTTTATGTGTTCTCCCCTCTGCCTCTCATACCAAAGGTACTGAGAATAATAAGAAGGCGAGGAGTAAGAACGATACTCGTGGTTCCGGGCTGGCCAAGAAGAGATTGGTACCCAGAACTTCAAGAATTTATATCAGAGGACCCATGGCCTCTGCCACTCAGACAGGACCTGCGGCAGCAGGGGCCCTGTCTGTTCCAAGACTTACCGCGGCTGCGTTTGACGGCATAGCGGTTGAACGCCGGATCCTGAAGGAAAAGGGCATTCCGGAGGAAGTCATTCCTACGCTTACTAAAGCCAGGAAAGAGGTTACAGCAAATCATTATCACCGCATATGGCAGAAATATGTTGCATGGTGTGAGGCCGAAAGGGCCCCAACAGAGGAATTTCAACTAGGTCGATTTCTGCATTTCCTGCAAGCAGGAGTGACTATGGGCCTTAAATTAGGTTCCATTAAGGTACAGATCTCGGCTCTATCGATTTTCTTTCAAAAAGAACTAGCTTCAGTACATGAAGTTCAGACATTTATAAAAGGAGTGCTGCATATTCAGCCCCCGTTTGTGCCTCCTGTGGCACCTTGGGACCACTAAAGACCGTGGATCTGTAATATCTCACTTGGAAAGTGGTCATGTTATTGGCCTTGGTTTCGGCCAGGCGAGTATCAGAATTGGCGGCTTTATCATGTAAAAGCCCTTATCTGATTTTCCATATGGATAGGGCAGAATTGAGGACTCGTCCCCAGTTTCTCCCTAAGGTGGTGTCAGCGTTTCACCTGAACCAGCCTATTGTGGTGCCTGCGGCTACTAGGGACTTGGAGGACTCCAAGTTGTTAGACGTGGTCAGGGCCCTGAAAATATATGTTTCCAGAACGGCTGGAGTCAGAAAATCTGACTCGCTGTTTATCATATATGCACCCAACAAGCTGGGTGCTCCTGCTTCTACGCAGACTATTGCTCGTTGGATTTGTAGTACAATTCAGCTTGCACATTCTGTGGCAGGCCTGCCACAGCCAAAATCTGTCAATGCCCATTCCACAAGGAAGGTGGGCTCATCTTGGGCGGCTGCCCGAGGGGTCTCGGCTTTACAACTTGCCGAGCTGCTACTTGGTCAGGGGCAAACACGTTTGCAAAATTCTATAAATTTGATACCCTGGCTAAGGAGGACCTGGAGTTCTCTCATTCGGTGTTGCAGAGTCATCCGCACTCTCCCGCCCGTTTGGGAGCTTTGGTATAATCCCCATGGTCCTTACGGAGTTCCCAGCATCCACTAGGACGTCAGAGAAAATAAGAATTTACTCACCGGTAATTCTATTTCTCGTAGTCCGTAGTGGATGCTGGGCGCCCATCCCAAGTGCGGTTTATCTGCAATACTTGTACATAGTGTGACAAGAACACTGGGATAGTGTTTGAGGGCAGGTATATTTGTCCCAGGTTCTTGTCTTACATGTTTTAGAAAATGTTAACTTCTAGGAAAAATGCTTTTTGTTTTGTCTGAACCTTTTCAGTTTGCTGTAAAAGCTGGGAAAAGGCTCTGAGAGAGAGATAAGGCGAGTTCTAGACATTGGGCCCAGTTCGGGTCTTTGGCCTCACAGAGGGCTAATCAGGGTTTCAGCTGTGTAAGAGTGATATAGTGCTTCTAACCTGATTAGTATGGGCAGACTGCCTGGGAAGGCTGCAGGATCTGTGTGTGAGAGACACGCTTTCTGATGCAAGTAAGCTATACAGTATGTACTGAAGAACTCTGTGTTTTGTTTAGTGACAGTTAGGAACATCTTATGTTTAGTTAGTGCCGGACAGGCAAGGTATTTTTATTTTGGGGTTTGTTTTATTTTCTGTTTCAATAAAACTGGCCGGGGTCAGTTGTACCAGAAACTGGACTTGTGTTGTTCCTCAGCTGCTGCGTGCGGCCATATTCCCCAGGAAAAGGCACCTTGCACCCCTACAGTGTTACAACTTGGTGGAGAATGCGAGCACACCGTTCTGCGCATAAGTGAAAGCAGCAGCTTTGTGAGGCCTGCAGAAAACGGTGGTTTATGCAGATACAGCCCAGTGTGAAGTTACTGAGACTCACCCCTGAGGGTTTGATATATGTCCTGGGTGAAAGCAGCTGCAAAGCCGCCTGAAAAATCTGTTGACATGGAGGATCTGCTTAAAGCCTTGCTGCAAGCTACAGCGGCTCAGCAGGAGGCCAACCGACAGCAGCAGGTGGCAATGGAGGAAAATAAGAGACAACAGCAGGCAGTTGTTGATGAACTTTACAGGCAACAGCGTCAGGATAGAGAGGCCTTAGCAGAAGTGGTGCAGAGACTTGCAGCTCGGGTTGGAGATGTGGCCGTCAGTGCTCCAACCAGCTCTAGTTCTATACGAGCCAGTCACTTCCTGCAGAAAATGACAGAGGCTGATGATGTGGAGGCCTATCTGACCACGTTTGAAAGGACTGCCGAGCGTGAGAACTGGCCGAAAGCACAGTGGGCCAGTCTGCTGGCACCTTTCCTGTCAGGTGAGCCCCAAAAAGCTTACTTTGATTTAAGCCCTGCTGAGGCTCGGGACTATGATAAACTAAAGACTGAGATCCTGACCCGCCTGGGAGTCACGCTGTCAGTACGAGCACAACGGGTGCACCGTTGGCTGTACGCCATGGAGAAGCCTCCGCGCTCCCAGATGCACGACCTTATTCAGCTAACAAAAAAATGGCTACAGCCAGAGACATTAACTGGTCCCCAGATGGTGGAAAGAGTCGTCATGGACCGCTACTTGAGATCTTTGCCCATGGTCCTGCGCAAGTGGGTGAGCCATGGAAACCCGGGTACTGCTGACCAATTAGTGGACATGGTAGAGAGGTATTTGGCAGCAGAGGAACTACTGATGACCACCCAGCAACCCATAGATCCTCGACAGCGCCCTTCAGTAAAGACTGGTAAGACTGTTCCGTGGGAAAACGTTGCTGGGCGGTTAAGAGAACGCAAGGCTGGAGAGACTGTAAACACTGGCCCTGGAAACAGGCCAATGGGGCTAGAACGGTCTATGCTGCCCAAATGGGTTGATAATCGTGTGGTTAAATGTTTTAGGTGTGGTATGCCAGGTCATGTTATTGCCAATTGCCCAGTCACGCAAGAACCCATGCAATGTGATGCTGCCTTTGAATGTCGCAGAATGTCTTTCTTTGCTAGGTTAGCCTGTACTGTGGTACCTTCACCTGAGCTGGAAAAACAAATGTGTGATGTGTTCTTAGAAGGTAACCGGGTAGAGGCCTTGCTAGATTCAGGAAGTTTAGTTACCCTCGTGAAAGCTGGGTTAGTGAACCCCTTAAAGGTCCAGCAAATACCTATTGGGGTAACTTGCATACATGGGGATACCCAACATTATGCCACTGCTGAGGTGAATATAGAAACTTGTTGTGGGTCAGCAATGGTTAAAGTGGGACTGGTCCCTACCTTGGTGCATGAGGCCATAATAGGGAGGGATTTTCCTCATTTTTGGAAACTGTGGGAATCACGGTTATCAACAGATGTGAGAAGTAAAAAGCCAGTTGATAATACCGGTGATTTTATGGATGTACGTGGGTCTTCGGAACTTTCTTGCCCTTTGCCTTTTGCTAGTTTGGCTGGGGAAGTGACAGATGGGGAGTCCAGTGAGGACCCTCTTGCCGGGAACAGAGACATAGTAGTTAGAACTGAAAGCGTGCCTGACCTGGAGGTAAAGAAGGATCTGTTTGCGTCTGAACAGTTAAAGGATCCTACCTTAATAAAGGCTAGAGAGAATGTTAAGATTGTTAATGGGGAACCTGTGGTACCAGGTGACAGGGTTACGTATCCCCACATGGCCATCTGTAATGAGCTCTTGTACCACATTGTCAAAAGGGGTGAGGATGTGGTGGAACAGCTGGTAGTTCCCCAGCCTTATCGGAGAACGGTACTAGATTTAGCTCATAGTCACGTTACCGCAGGACATTTAGGGGCAGAAAAAACCACTGAAAGAGTTTTACAAAGGTTCTTTTGGCCAGGGGTTTATAAAGAAGTGTCTGAATATTGTTCTTCCTGTCCTGAATGCCAGTATCATGCCCCTAGACCCCATTTCAGGAGCCCACTAGTTCCCATGCCTATTATAGAGGTCCCGTTTGACAGAATAGCCATGGATCTCGTGGGGCCCTTGTTAAAGTCTGCTCGGGGCCATCAGTATATCCTGGTAATTATGGACTATGCCACTCGATATCCTGAGGCTGTCCCTTTACGCACTATCACAACCAAGGCGATAGCTAGGGAGCTGGTGCAGGTATTTAGTAGAGTGGGAATACCAAAAGAAATTTTGACTGACCAAGGTACTCCATTTATGTCAAGGATCATGAAAGAATTGTGCAAGTTATTTAAGGTCACTCACCTCAGGACGTCCATCTACCATCCCCAAACTGACGGGTTGGTGGAAAGGTTTAATAAAACATTAAAAAGTATGTTAAAAAAGGTTGTTGAGAGAGATGGGAAAAACTGGGATTGGTTGTTGCCCTACTTGTTAATGGCCATCAGAGAAGTTCCTCAGTCCTCTACGGGGTTTTCTCCATTTGATTTGTTGTATGGTAGACACCCCAGAGGGCTGTTGGATGTTGCCAAAGAGACGTGGGAAGGACAGCCCACTCCTTATAGAAGCGTTATTGAGCATGTAACACAAATGCAGGATAGGATTGCAGCCGTGGTACCTGTTGTCAGAGAGCACATGGAACAGGCCCAAAGTGCTCAACAGAGGGTCTATAACCGGAGTGCCAAGATACGGGAATTTGCTCCTGGAGATAGAGTTCTTGTTTTGGTACCCACTGTGGAAAGCAAATTCCTAGCTAAATGGCAGGGTCCATTTGAGATTAGGGAAAAAGTGAATGAGGTTAATTACAAAGTATACCAGCCGGGAAAGAGAAAACCCGAACAGATCTACCATGTTAACTTAATCAAACCCTGGAAAGATAGGTTGTCTCTGTCAGCGGAGCCTTGCCCTTCGGTGTCTTCACCCCGGTTGCTTCCCGCAGTGAAGGTGTCAGAGACATTATCAGCTGATCAGAACAATCAGGTTAAAGAATTTCTCATCCAAAATAGGGAGGTATTTTCAGAGCTGCCTGGCCGAACGACCATAATAAAACATGACATTGTCACAGAACCAGGGGTCAGGGTTCATTTAAAGCCATATAGGATTCCTGAAGCTCAGCGAGAAGCTATTTCTAAGGAAGTTAAAACCATGTTAGAACTTGGAGTCATAGAGGAGTCTAACAGTGAGTGGTCCAGTCCCATAGTGCTCATCCCGAAGCCCGACGGTAGCATACGCTTCTGTAATGACTTTCGTAAGTTAAATGAGGTGTCCAAGTTTGACGCATACCCCATGCCCCGTGTGGATGAGCTTGTAGAAAGGCTGGGAACAGCCAGGTTTCTCACCACATTGGACCTGACCAAAGGTTACTGGCAAATACCTTTATCTGATAGCGCCAAAGAAAAAACAGCCTTTTCGGTTCCGGAGGGGCTGTACCAGTATAAGATGTTACCCTTTGGGTTGCATGGGGCTCCAGCAACCTTTCAACAGGCGATGGATAAAATTTTGAGGCCCCATAGAAAATATGCAGCTGCCTATTTGGATGATGTGGTAATTCACAGTACAGACTGGGGGTCACATTTGGTTAAAGTACAAGCAGTACTGGACTCAATCAGAGAGGCAGGGTTAACTGCTAACCCAAAGAAGTGCTGCCTCGCAATGGAGGAGGTCAAATACTTGGGCTTCACCATAGGCAGAGGTCTGATTAGGCCCCAATTGAATAAAGTTGATGCTATTCAAAACTGGCCTCGTCCAGTGAATAAAAAACAGGTAAGGGCTTTTTTGGGAATTACTGGGTACTATAGACGGTTTATTCCTAATTTTGCGACCACAGCGGTGCCGTTGTCAGACCTTACCAAAGGGAAGCAGTCAAATGTGGTGAAATGGAACCCTGATGCAGAAAAGGCGTTCCAAGCGTTAAAAGTGGCTTTGTGTTCACAACCGGTGTTGATAACACCAGATTTTTCAAAAGAATTTGTGGTACAGACAGATGCCTCAGAGGTAGGGATAGGTGCTGTGCTGTCCCAAACCAGAGATGGGGACGAACACCCTATCATTTATTTGAGTAGGAAACTCAATGAGCATGAAAAAAGGTATGCCATTGTGGAAAAGGAGGCTTTGGCCATTAAGTGGGCACTAGATACCTTGAGATATTACCTCTTGGGTAGACAATTCAGACTAGTGACAGACCATGCCCCTTTAAAATGGATGTATGTAAATAGAGGCAAGAATGCTCGTGTAACTAGATGGTTTCTAGCGTTGCAGGACTTTAAGTTTACTGTCGAACATAGACCGGGAACACAATTGGCCAACGCAGATGCATTGTCTCGCATCTTCTGTTTGGGGGCTACAAGTGTTCCGGCCCCTAGGTCGAAACAGGGGAGGGGGATATGTGACAAGAACACTGGGATAGTGTTTGAGGGCAGGTATATTTGTCCCAGGTTCTTGTCTTACATGTTTTAGAAAATGTTAACTTCTAGGAAAAATGCTTTTTGTTTTGTCTGAACCTTTTCAGTTTGCTGTAAAAGCTGGGAAAAGGCTCTGAGAGAGAGATAAGGCGAGTTCTAGACATTGGGCCCAGTTCGGGTCTTTGGCCTCACAGAGGGCTAATCAGGGTTTCAGCTGTGTAAGAGTGATATAGTGCTTCTAACCTGATTAGTATGGGCAGACTGCCTGGGAAGGCTGCAGGATCTGTGTGTGAGAGACACGCTTTCTGATGCAAGTAAGCTATACAGTATGTACTGAAGAACTCTGTGTTTTGTTTAGTGACAGTTAGGAACATCTTATGTTTAGTTAGTGCCGGACAGGCAAGGTATTTTTATTTTGGGGTTTGTTTTATTTTCTGTTTCAATAAAACTGGCCGGGGTCAGTTGTACCAGAAACTGGACTTGTGTTGTTCCTCAGCTGCTGCGTGCGGCCATATTCCCCAGGAAAAGGCACCTTGCACCCCTACAGTGTTACAATAGTTATTGTTAACTAAATCGGGTTATTGTTGAGCCATCTGTTGAGAGGCTCAGTTGTTTCATACTGTTAACTGGGTTTCATATCACGAGTTATACGGTGTGATTGGTGTGGCTGGTAAGAGTCTTACCCGGGATTCAAAATCCTTCCTTATTGTGTACGCTCGTCCGGGCACAGTATCCTAACTGAGGCTTGGAGGAGGGTCATAGTGGGAGGAGCCAGTGCACACCAGGTAGTCTAAGATCTTTCTAGAGTGCCCAGCCTCCTTCGGAGCCCGCTATTCCCCATGGTCCTTACGGAGTTCCCAGCATCCACTACGGACTACGAGAAATAGAATTACCAGTGAGTAAATTCTTATTATATGAAATATATAGCACAGTCTCCTGGTGCGTCCTAGTTGCATCGCATTGCGACTAATGCTAGCCATACATCAGACCAACTTTTCTCCAAACCTCCAACCGTCCAACTGGTCTGTCCAACAAAAGCAGTGCTCCACACATCTAAGCAACTTTCCATCAGTGCTCCACACATCTCACCAACTTTCCATCAGTGCTCCACACATCTCACCAACTTTCCATCAGTGCTCCACACAACTCACCAACTTTCCATCAGTGCTCCACACATCTAAGCAACTTTTCATCAGTGCTCCACACATCTCACCAACTTTCCATCAGTGCTCCACACATCTCACCAACTTTCCATCAGTGCTCCACACATCTCACCAACTTTCCATCAGTGCTCCACACATCTAAACAACTTTCCATCAGTGCTCCACACATCTCACCAACTTTCCATCAGTGCTCCACACATCTCACCAACTTTCCATCAGTGCTCCACACTGAAGGGTTAACTCTTCTGTGCTTTGTAAATATTACTTTTTATATGATCAATTTCCTTATAATGGTTACAGTGTAAAAGTGAATATCTCTATTTCCCTAGTGAAGGGTTAAAACATGCTATATGAACTCTTATGTGTTTGCATGGATGCGTGCTGCCCTGTGCTAGGTGCCTTTGTCTCTCATACAGATACCAGGCCTGTGTGGGTCTGGCATCCAAGGTCAGTTCCATACCAGATGAAACTTGTTCTTTCTACCCAAATATACTGTGTTACAAAAACTTTGTTAAATGTTTGAGAAACTTGTAGAAAACCCATATATGGACATCCGCCTTTTCTGTTCTGCCTGGTAACTATTAACGAGCCAATGGGAGTGTAACGACATGTCAGTTACACCCATATGCATTGCCTTATATACTTTTGTTAACCTCATAATAAAACAGTGTGAATTTTTACTGCTTGTGTTGTGCATGTACCTTGTGGCTAAAGATTTACACTCCAGACGTCTAAGAGGCCATCACATCGAGGGTTAATGAATATAAGGGCAAATCCTTTCAGCTGGGGGCTATGTCCGGAATTCAGTGATCGTCCCTGAATGGTAAGATAGAGAATTTATTGTCTGTCTTTGCCATACAGGATTGCGGTCATACACTGAAGCTGAATCCGTGTCAGTGTTCCGGGAACACGTGACAAGGTAATATTTAAGTCCGGGACTTAATATTACGAAGTTTTATGTAAAAGCATAAAACAGGTATCAGGGATACCATAGAATCTTTAATGTCTGGGACTTAAAGATACGTCTGAGAAAGGACCCGGGGTCCAAGCGCAATTCTCCAAAGACGTCAGTATCTGGGATACTTAAAAAAAATAGACCTGGGAGTCTATACGTAACGTAGAGAATACCTCGATTTGATCGTCTATATTCTTGTATGTTTGTAGTGAGATAAGTTCTTATATTTGGTCCAGACGGCTGGTAAGTTTTCGTCTGCCAGATATCTTTACTCAAACACTTTTCTTGCTTCCTGTCTAAAACGCTGTATTTTTCTGACATCTTGTACGAATGGTAAGTATCGTACCGTCAAAAGATTTCATGTTCTCACTATACAGATAATATTGTGATATTGTCAATGACTAATTAACTGGTTAGCTGATGCATGTATAGTAGAGTTGTAAATTTTAGATATTTTCCTTTAAAGTTGTACTGTTGATTTATATTACTGTCTGACAATGGGCTCTAGTCAGAGTAAAAAAACCTGCATATTCCCCGCCCCTCCCTGGTGAGACATGCAAGATGTATGTCGCCCGCAACTCTACCTCAGAGTATTACTTAGTTAACCCATGGGTGGATAATTTAGCGGGATGGACAGAGAAAGCAGGACAGGACCCATTCCTACGGGAAGGCAGTAATTACCCTTTCTATATGGAGATTTAAGAAAAAATGTCAGTTTAGCACAGAAGCGAAACTGCAGAGAACTGTAAATCTTTTAAATCCCTCTCGCCTCCCCCCCTTGCATTCCAATGTATCCTGCGCTTGAGGACACAGATCTCTTGGCAGCAGTAACCCTTTCACACCAAATGGGATTGCCTCCAGCTCCACTGCTGGAGAGTGCGTCCACTAGCTCTATCCCTAACGCACCAATAACCCAGAGTTTAGATAATAGTAAAACACTGTCCCAAGCCCACTATTACCCTCGATGGCTGTATATCTTATTTGCGCAAAGCTTGCAAAGGACGCAGCTATACACATATGAAGGAAGGCTTTTTTGCCTGTGCTTTTTTTTTTTGTTTTGCCTGTCGCTGTGGCTTGTAAACAGAAACCTTCATAGTCTGTTACTGCGTTTTGGAAAAGGTTTAAGGACTGCTGGACAGATGACGCTGGCTTACCTTTGCTTAACTCAGAAAGCTTACTCATTTCCCCACCCACTCATGCCTATCAGAACTCCAGACGCTTTGACAGACAGAACCAACCCCGCAGTCAGGGAACATTCCAAAGACCCCGCGCACTGACGGGGCCCGGAGGAGGGTATCCCAGCCTTTATTCAACTCACCCGTCATAGTAAAAATCACCTCTGCTGCCACTTATTATAAATGGAAGTAAAATTCCCTTTTTAGTGGACAGCGGTGCAACAACCAGTGTTTTGTGTTCTGACCTATGCAGTGTCCCCTCTCACCAGAAAAGATAGAAGGTCTCCGCCCCATGATACAGCAATTCTTACAACAGGGTATTCTCAGACATATTGTATCACCATACTGTACTCCTGTGAACCCTGTTGCCAAAGCTGATGGCAGTATAAGATTCGTACAGAATCTCAGAGCGATCAATCAGCTAATTGTCCCAATTGCACCAATTGTTCCAGATGTAAACTCACTCATTTCTGCAATCCCTGCAGATGCTGCGTTCTTCTCTGTATTTGATTTGAAGAATGCCTTTTTTCAGCATACCTGTAGATTCACAGACACAATTACTTTTGCCTTTTCTTTTGAGGGTAAACAACTTACCTGGTGCAGATTATTGACGCACCTGTTGTCTCCAGGCCACATTGAGGCCCTGGCAACCTCACCATGGTTCAGTCCTGCTACAGTATGCAGATGATCTGCTGCTCTGTAGTAAAACTGAGGAGGCCTGCCGAGTGGATGGTGTTTCATTACTAAACTGGCTTTGTGAATGTGGACACAAGGTGTCCAAAATAAAAATGCAATGGTGTAAAAAGCATGTTGATTACTTAGGTTTTGTGCTCACTCAGGGAGAGAGGAAAGTCAGTCCACAACGCATACAGTCTGTATTGGGCCTGGTCACCCCAACTACCCAGAAGGAACTACTGTCCTTCCTGGGTATGGTAAATTACTGCAGACAGTGGATATCTGATTGCTCTTATTATGATAACATTTTGAGACAAGCCACACTGAAGGACAAACCTAAAACTGTACAATGGTCACAAGAAATGTTAACTGCATATGAAAGTTTAAAATGTATGTTGATAAAAAGTCCGGCACTTGGCCTCCCCAATTATGTGCTACCTTTCCATCTATATGCAAGGGACAATTGTAAAACCATGGCGGGGGTGCTCACACAGTTTCATGGAGGGAAGTTGCGCCCCGTGGCATTTTTTTCCAAAGTCATGCCAGTGTCTGTGCAAGGTATGCCTGCCTGCCTCAGGGCTTTGGCAGCCTGTGCAATGGTTGCAGAAATGGCCACTACCCTCACTTTAGGCCACATCACAGTACTCCACACCACACATGATGTCCTGGCAATACTTAAAGGCTTACACACACAGCACATGTCAGCACAACGCCTTAGTGGATATGAAGTACTCCTTTTGAGTAACCCTACCCTTACCATTAAGTACACTGCTAGTTCTTCTGGCCCTGCACCCATTCTCAATGCCCTTTTAGGCTTGAAAGGTCCCGAGGATGAACCACCCGACCTACATGACTGTGCTGCTTCCATTGAAGCTGAAACCTCTCCCAGACTTGACATGTCTCCCGTTCCCATACCAGGCGCAGACATAGTTTTTGTTGACGGCTCCTGTAGTGGGCCCAATGACAATACATACCAGGCTGGCTATGCCATTGTCACCCTCCCTGACACTGTGTTGGAAACCCTACCAATACCTTATCAGTCCGCGCAAGCTGCAGAACTCATTGCACTCACTAGAGCATGTCCCTCCCTTGACAACGTCCATCTGCTCACTCAACTTCAAGCTGCTGCGACTAATACTGATCTCTCCGACTGAACTTACCCAATTCTGCAGAAAAAATCCTAAATCAGGATTAATCTGCAAAGAGGGGAAACCCTGTGTACCCCAGTCCAGTGCCCCTTTGCTCGTTGCCCAGTGCCGTGGTGTTGGTCACCGTGGTGAAGCCACAACACTCCTCCTACTAACCAATGATTTTTATGTTACTAATGCCAAATCACTTGTGGACCAGTATGTTAGCAGATGCATCACTTGCCTCAGGAACAACCCTAATAAAGCTAAACACCAGCATCTTGAATACCCCACAGAAAACTCTAGGATACTCACCCTTTGAAATACTAATGGGTAGACCCTTTTCCTACACCCTGGGCTAAGAAACCACTAGTAATACAGGAAGGAGATCTAGAACTCATCAGAGAAGAGTATGTCAGGTCCCTGATAACAAAACTGAATGAAATTGAACATGAGGTTGTTTGTAAAAACCCTTTGAATCCACAGGAACCTACACACCCCTTTAAAGTCAGAGACAGAGGTCGTAGCAGTTACCCGAACAGCAGTCCTGACAGAGGAAAGTCCTGCCTGGATCCATGCATCCCGAGTAAAAAAGGTTCCTAGACCAGACCTAGAGAGGGAAGCAAGTGATTCCAGTGAGGTACGAACCGGGGCAGACAGCCCTGACCTCCCACCTAGCGAAGAAAGAAGAACAGAAGAAGATGAGGAACCTGTCCCCTATCTTTATCCTGGGGACTATCTCGATAGCCCTACTGGCCCTCATTCACCTCACACTATGTGAAGTCGACATCACACAAACAGATGGGGTCCCCACCTTGTGGTACAATTCCTCCAATACACACGTAGCCACATACATCCTTGATTATTTCATGTTCCCTAAACTTGCTGACAACAAACATTTCATACAGCAGAAAAGGAAATCAGGAATGTCTGAGACAGTATATATTTGTGTTACTGACGAATGGTACTATGACATTAGATATTATGGATCTAATTGTAATTCCTGGGAAGCTGTGGGGTGGAATACAGGAGCAGATTGGAAATATGGCCCATCATTTGCAAAAAATAGATATAGCAAATATCCCCAAAACAAACCTTTAAAGCCCCATATTGCCACTTCTAAAGATATGGTGGCTATTACTAACCCTACCTTTGAAGACACCCTAGCTATTGAAACTGGTTTCCCTGACATTAATTTTTGGTTGGAATGGATGAAGTATAGTGCTAACAAACACAATAAAAGCAACTGTTATGTCTGTGGCAAATCTAGGCCCCACCTAGGTACAGTGCCCCTTAATACACCCCTAGAACAGGAAAATTGTTTTTTCAGCCTTTCCAATGACACCAAAACAAATGACAGTCAGTGCGAAATGTGGAAAAGGGAATATCCCATATTGTCAAAAAATCCCAACCCAGGAAGCACCATAACCATATATCCTGGAAACTATACCTGTTATACATCTAACACCACCACAGGGAGAAATTTAAAAGGAGCCTCACTCAAGAATCATGTCATATAATAATCATGATTCTAAGAGGGGATTGAAGGGTTAACTCTTCTGTGCTTTGTAAATATTACTTTTTATATGATCAATTTCCTTATAATGGTTACAGTGTAAAAGTGAATATCTCTATTTCCCTAGTGAAGGGTTAAAACATGCTATATGAACTCTTATGTGTTTGCATGGATGCGTGCTGCCCTGTGCTAGGTGCCTTTGTCTCTCATACAGATACCAGGCCTGTGTGGGTCTGGCATCCAAGGTCAGTTCCATACCAGATGAAACTTGTTCTTTCTACCCAAATATACTGTGTTACAAAAACTTTGTTAAATGTTTGAGAAACTTGTAGAAAACCCATATATGGACATCCGCCTTTTCTGTTCTGCCTGGTAACTATTAACGAGCCAATGGGAGTGTAACGACATGTCAGTTACACCCATATGCATTGCCTTATATACTTTTGTTAACCTCATAATAAAACAGTGTGAATTTTTACTGCTTGTGTTGTGCATGTACCTTGTGGCTAAAGATTTACACTCCAGACGTCTAAGAGGCCATCACATCGAGGGTTAATGAATATAAGGGCAAATCCTTTCACACACATCTCACCAACTTTCCATCAGTGCTCCACACATCTCACCAACTTTCCATCAGTGCTCCACACATCTAACCAACTTTCCATCAGTGCTCCACACATCTAACCAACTTTCCATCAGTACTCCACACATCTAAGCAACTTTCCATCAGTGCTCCACACATCTAACCAACTTTCCATCAGTGCTCCACACATCTCACCAACTTTCCATCAGTGCTCCACACATCTAAGCAACTTTCCATCAGTGCTTCACACATCTCACCAACTTTCCATCAGTGCTCCACACATCTCACCAACTTTCCATCAGTGCTCCACACATCTCACCAACTTTCCATCAGTGCTCCACACATCTCACCAACTTTCCATCAGTGCTCCACACATCTCACCAACTTTCCATCAGTGCTCCACACATCTCACCAACTTTCCATCAGTGCTCCACACATCTAACCAACTTTCCATCAGTGCTCCACACATCTAACCAACTTTTCATCAGTGCTCCACACATCTAACCAACTTTCCATCAGTGCTCCACACATCTAACCAACTTTCCATCAGTGCTCCACACATCTAACCAACTTTCCATCAGTACTCCACACATCTAAGCAACTTTACATCAGTGCTCCACACATCTAACCAACTTTCCATCAGTGCTCCACACATCTCACCAACTTTCCATCAGTGCTCCACACATCTAAGCAACTTTCCATCAGTGCTTCACACATCTCACCAACTTTCCATCAGTGCTCCACACATCTAACCAACTTTTCATCAGTGCTCCACACATCTAACCAACTTTCCATCAGTGCTCCACACATCTAACCAACTTTCCATCAGTGCTCCACACATCTAACCAACTTTCCATCAGTACTCCACACATCTAAGCAACTTTCCATCAGTGCTCCACACATCTAACCAACTTTCCATCAGTGCTCCACACATCTCACCAACTTTCCATCAGTGCTCCACACATCTAAGCAACTTTCCATCAGTGCTTCACACATCTCACCAACTTTCCATCAGTGCTCCACACATCTCACCAACTTTCCATCAGTGCTCCACACATCTCACCAACTTTCCATCAGTGCTCCACACATCTCACCAACTTTCCATCAGTGCTCCACACATCTCACCAACTTTCCATCAGTGCTCCACACATCTAACCAACTTTCCATCAGTGCTCCACACATCTAACCAACTTTCCATCAGTGCTCCACACATCTCACCAACTTTCCATCAGTGCTCCACACATCTAACCAACTTTCCATCAGTGCTCCACACATCTCACCAACTTTCCATCAGTGCTCCACACATCTAAGCAACTTTCCATCAGTGCTTCACACATCTCACCAACTTTCCATCAGTGCTCCACACATCTAACCAACTTTCCATCAGTACTCCACACATCTAAGCAACTTTCCATCAGTGCTCCACACATCTAACCAACTTTCCATCAGTGCTCCACACATCTCACCAACTTTCCATCAGTGCTCCACACATCTAAGCAACTTTCCATCAGTGCTTCACACATCTCACCAACTTTCCATCAGTGCTCCACACATCTCACCAACTTTCCATCAGTGCTCCACACATCTCACCAACTTTCCATCAGTGCTCCACACATCTCACCAACTTTCCATCAGTGCTCTACACATCTCACCAACTTTCCATCAGTGCTCCACACATCTCACCAACTTTCCATCAGTGCTCCACACATCTAACCAACTTTCCATCAGTGCTCCACACATCTCACCAACTTTCCATCAGTGCTCCACACATCTAACCAACTTTCCATCAGTGCTCCACACATCTCACCAACTTTCCATCAGTGCTCCACACATCTAAGCAACTTTCCATCAGTGCTTCACACATCTCACCAACTTTCCATCAGTGCTCCACACATCTAACCAACTTTTCATCAGTGCTCCACACATCTAACCAACTTTCCATCAGTGCTCCACACATCTAACCAACTTTTCATCAGTGCTCCACACATCTCATCAACTTTCCATCAGTGCTCCACACATCTCACCAACTTTCCATCAGTGCTCCACACATCTAAGCAACTTTCTATCAGTGCTCCAGACATTTCACCAACTTTCCATCAGTGCTCCACACATCTCACCAACTTTCCATCAGTGCTCCACACATCTCACCAACTTTCCATCAGTGCTCCACACATCTCACCAACTTTCCATCAGTGCTCCACACATCTAAGCAACTTTCCATCAGTGCTCCACACATCTCACCAACTTTCCATCAGTGCTCCGCACATCTAACCAACTTTTCATCAGTGCTCCACACATCTAACCAACTTTCCATCAGTGCTGCACACATCTAACCAACTTTCCATCAGTGCTGCACACATCTAACCAACTTTTCATCAGTGCTCCACACATCTAAGCAACTTTTCATTGTGCTCCACACATCTAAGCAACTTTCCATCAGTGCTCCACACATCTCACCAACTTTTAATCAGTGCTCCACACATCTCACCAACTTTCCATCAGTGCTCCACACATCTCACCAACTTTCCATCAGTGCTCCACACATCTCACCAACTTTCCATCAGTGCTCCACACATCTCACCAACTTTCCATCAGTGCTGCACACATCTAACCAACTTTCCATCAGTGCTGCACACATCTAACCAACTTTCCATCAGTGCTGCACACATCTAACCAACTTTTCATCAGTGCTCCACACATCTAAGCAACTTTTCATTGTGCTCCACACATCTAAGCAACTTTCCATCAGTGCTCCACACATCTCACCAACTTTTAATCAGTGCTCCACACATCTAACCAACTTTTCATCAGACCAACCAACCTGCCAACTTCTGTCCAACTTGTGAAGTCACCAAAGTAGGTGGACAGTGTCAGTGAAACTGGGCTTTTCTTTCACCACCATACATTTATTACATTGACAAACAGCTCGCACCTACAAATAAGTGTGGCTGTATGTGGTACTCGCACTACCACCGGACTCAGATTTTTATTCTAACCACCTACTTTCGAGCTGTTCACACCAAATTGGCTTCCCCCCTAAGAATGGTATTCTCACTGCAGCTAAACACCATTCATTATTACTGTACATGTAAGCTCTCACGAGCAGGGCCCTCTCCCCTCATGTGCTTTTCCTTCTCTTACACTATGTTATACTCTATACTCCCTTCGATGGCACCATACCCTCGGCCGATCTCCATCACGTCTATCTCGCACCCCCACACACTCCTGATGTATGGCTAGCATTAGCCACTGCTGTCAGGTGAGGGGGGCAGGGGATACAGCCTGTTCATGCCGGGATGAAAGAAGACGCATTGGGCTGCATGCTCAGTGTGGACCTACAGTATGGTGCAGCTACAGTAATACTGGAAGATGATGGTCAGTACTAGTAGCACTGTCCTGTCTCTGCCACATACTCCATATTGACCTGCAGAGCAGCTGAAGAGTACACTCTGTACTGATATACTATAAAGGGCACCCAGTTCCTGTCATAGGGAGGCAATTTCCCGCCTGTAGGGATCACAGCGGTCAGGATACCTACGCCAGAATCACGACACCAGCTGAAATACCGGCGGTCGGAGTCCCAACCGCTGGCTGGTTACCCCTCTGGGGTTGTGGTCCACGCCACCAACAAGAGGGGAATATAACCCTGGGGCGACCGACACATGGCGAGCAGGACACGCTGCGCTAGCCGCCCGGATCCCGGCTGTCAGGCTCCCAGCGTCTGTCTTCTGACCGCCGGGAGCTCGTACTGATCCCCTGTCATGTCTCTGGGAGATACTCAGTACTGCCCTATAGTGCAGCTGATGAGAATGGTCAGTAATAAGTAGCTCACAGACAGCACAGTCAGTGGGTTCCCTATATAGTGAATTAGTGCTGACTATAGTCAGCTGCTCTATAAGTCACTCACTGATGGGTGTAGTCTGTATTAATATACTGTCCTGTCTCTGGGAGATACTCAGGACTGACGTATACAGCAGCGGATGAGTTTAGTATTATAGTCAGTACACTGTAGAGGGTGACACCCGCTGACTCTCCTGCTCTGGGAGATACTCAGCCCTAATACACGATCACTGTGCAGCGGGTGAGCCTGGCAAAGCAGGGGTAACTGGCAGTGGGGTGTGCTGCTGCCGCTGTGTTGCCCCCTTCCTGCACCGGGTGGCCATGTGCTTTGCCAGGGGACGGGTATGGTGGGGGCTGATCCTAAATCCTGTGCTCAGCCTCAGCTCACAGCGGGCGAGTCATTCACTACTCCCAGACCAGCAGCGACTGTCGGGAACCCCAGGGGGGCGGGTCAGCGCACAGCCCTCTCAACCCGCCCCTGACACCCACAGAAACTTTGTGCCAACTCCGGGCTCGGGCTGAGATGCGCCCGGGGGGCAAGAGTGAGCTTGGGGCCGCCCCATTGTCCCACAAGCAGCGGCTGCTGGCAGCGGGTGATGGGCTGCTGCTCTACTGCTTCATCTGCGGGAGAGGGGTGCCCCGGGGGCGTGAGGTCCGGCTGACAGTCTGGTACCCAGGAGGGCTGCGCTTTGTTCCCCTGTACCCGGGTCGGAGCCGCTGATCCCGGGGGTCAGTGCCCGGTTGTGCGCCATGTGTCAACGCTTCCTGGGGGCGCAGTGTGAATCCTTCGAGTGCAGCCTGAACCCGCTGGAGAAGCGCATGTACTGGCTGAAGAGACCCTATCAGTGCGACGAGGGGTCCCGGCCTCACCCCCGGGACTGGAACCCCAACTGGTTCTGGAGGCTGCACCTTTCTCAGGTGTGCTGCTGGCATGGAGCGGCACCACATAGAGTTGCTGTAGTACAGGCACATTGGTGACAGAAGTAGGCGGAAGTGTCCGCCTACTAATCGTTCTGTTGGGGGAAACTTTCCCCCTACACGTTTCTGGACGTTTTTTAGAGTGTGGGAGCAAACGGCTGATCATCGTTTCATCCCACACACTGCCACTGGCTGGCTGGAAAGAAATCGTTCTGATGTATGGCTAGCATTAGACATGGATTATAGAATAAGATAGATGGTTTAAGAAAGGCAGTGACAGGGGGGAAGATGGAAAGAGAGAGCTATGGTCTGAGAGACAGAGATATTGCATGAGACAGGATGTGGGATGGAGAGACAGAGGGTGTGAGACAGGTTGTAAGAGAAAGAGACGATTTGAGAAAGACTGTGAGAGACATGTGACCAGGATTTAATGAAGTCCACACTTCCCGGCCATGGTCTGAGAGAGGCTTTGAGAGAGACAGAGATGGTATTAAGGCAGGCTGTCATAGAGATATGATCTGAGACAGGCTGCGAGAGAAATGGTCTAAAGTTGTGAGAGGGAGAGATGGTGTAGGCAGGGCTGGCTCCAGACACATTCGACCCGAGCGGCCGCACGGGTCACTGGGCTTTTAAGGACAGCCGTCCATTTTTACTGCGGTGTCAGCCCATCAGAGCTCGTGGACTAGCAACATCGGCTCCTGATTGGCTGTCGGACCACAAGCTTTGATTGGCTCATGAACCGGCGCCATATTTGAGATGGCCAGAGACGGGAGAGGGAGACCGAACTCTTTCCCTCGGACACTGTGACACAGAGGCCAGCCGCCAGTAGTAGCAACAGCAGCAGAAACCAGAAGCAGTAGCAGTGCCGAGCAGGGGCTGGGGGGCATTATGTGTAGCTGCCACTATTGGGGAGCATTATATGTATCTGACACTATTGAGGGCAGTATGTGTATCTTTCATTATACTGGGGGCATTACGTGTATCTGCCACTATTGGGGGGCATGTGTATCTGGCACTCCTGGGGTTATTAGGTGTATCTGGCACTGCTGCAGGTATTATGTGTATCTGACATTACTGGGGGTATTCTGTGTATCTGGGACTGCTGGGGGTATTACATGTATCTGGCACTCATGGGCGTATTATGAGTATCTGACATTACTGGGGGTATTATATGAATCTGGGACTGCTGGGGGTATTACATGTATCTGGCACTTATGGGGGTATTATGTGTATCTGGCACTGCTGGGGATATTATGTGTATCTGGCACTGCTGGGGATATTATGTGTATCTGACATTACTGGGAGTATTATATGTATCTGGCACTACTAGGGGTATTACGTATATCTGGGACTGCTGGTGGTATTACGTGTATCTGTGACTGCTGGGGGTATTACGTGTATCTGGCACTCCTGGGGGTATTACGTGTATCTGGCACTACTGGGGACATTATGTGTATCTAGCACTACTGGGGGTATTACGTGTACCTGGCACTACTGGGGATATTACGTGTATCTGGTACTACTGGGGGTATTTTGTATATCTGGGACTGCTGGGGGTATTACGTGTATCTGGGACTGCTGGGGGTATTACGTGTATCTGGCACTCCTGGGGGTATTACGTGTATCTGGCACTCCTGGGGGTATTATGTGTATCTGGCACTGCTGGGGATATTATGTGTATCTGACATCACTGGGAGTATTATATGTATCTGGGACTCCTGGGGGTATTACATGTATCTGGCACTCATGGGGGTATTATGGGTATCTGGCATTACTGGGGGTATTATGTGTATCTGGGACTGCTGGGGTATTACATGTATCTGGCACTCATGGGGGTATTATGTGTATCCGGCACTGTGTTGTTGGAAATTGTGTATCTGGCACTACTGGGGACATTATGTGTATCTGGCCTGCTGGGGGTATTACGTGTATCTGGCCTGCTGGGGGTATTATGTGTATCTGGCACTACTAGGGGTATTACGTATATCTGGGACTGCTGGGGGTATTATGTGTATCTGTGACTGCTGGGGGTATTACGTGTATCTGGCACTCCTGGGGGTATTACGTGTATCTGGCACTACTGGGGACATTATGTGTATCTAGCACTACTGGGGGTATTACGTGTACCTGGCACTACTGGGGATATTACGTGTATCTGGTACTACTGGGGGTATTTTGTATATCTGGGACTGCTGGGGGTATTACGTGTATCTGTGACTGCTGGGGGTATTACGTGTATCTGGCACTCCTGGGGGTATTACGTGTATCTGGCACTACTGGGGACATTATGTGTATCTAGCACTACTGGGGGTATTACGTGTACTTGGCACTACTGTGGATATTACGTGTATCTGGGACTCCTGGGGGTATTACGTGTATGTGGCCCTCCTGGGGGTATTACGTGTATCTGGCACTGCTGGGGGTATTATGAGTATCTGACACTACTGGGGGAAGAGACAGGCAGTGTGTGTGTGTATGAGAGAGGGAGTGAGATGCTGTGTGTGAGAGAAAGACAGTCTGTGTGAGAGAGAGACAGGCAGTGTGTGTGTGTATGAGAGGGAGCGAGATGCTGTGTGTGTGTATGTGTGTGAGAGAGAGACAGGCAGTGTGTGTGTGTATGAGAGGGAGCGAGATGCTGTGTGTTAGAGAGGGGGAGAGACAGGCAGTATATTATTATTATTATTATTATTATTATTATTTTCTCTTACGTCCTAGAGGATGCTGGGGTCCACATTATTATGTGGGGTATAGACGGGTCCACTAGAAGCCACTGGCACTTTAAGAGTTTAACAGTGTGGGCTGGCTCCTCCCTCTATGCCCCTCCTACCAGACTCAGTTTAGAAAATGTGCCCGGAGGAGCCAGTCACAGCTAGGGGAGCTCCATAGGAGTTTTTCTAGTTTTATTATTTTTCTTAGAGTTAGGCACAGGGAGGCTGTTGGTAACAGCCTCCCTGCTTCGTGGGACTTAGGGGGGGGGAGTAGTGTCCAACCCTGAGAGGTTAATGGTCACTATCTCCGCTGACAGGACACTGAGCTCCTGAGGGTGATGATCGTTAGCCGCCCGAGGCGACCGCTCAATCGCGCAGCATGCCGCCACCCCCTAACAGAGCCAGAAGATTCCGGTGGCGAGTGAGTCACTGGCGCCCCGGCAAGCGGGGAGCCGGTGTGAAGATGGCGGCAACAGGGTGGGAACGCAGTACTAACCAGAGGCTCAGTGGTACACAGTGCGGCGCTATGATGGGCACCCTGAGCCAGCGCCTATACCCTACACTGGTCACTCAGGCTGTCAGGGACCTCGGTAACGCTGCCAGCATCATACCTCAGGCCAGTATAAAGATGTAAAATGCGGGAAACAGCGCCATGTATCAGGGGGCGGAGCTTCTTCTCACAGCGGACTCAGCAGTGTTCGGCGCCATTTTCCTCCCTGCAGATCCAGCTACAGAGAGGCTGACAGGGAGAGCTGTCCCTCCACATGACTCCAGCTATCCTGTGCGGTACCAGGGGGTTGTAGAAGGGGGGGCTGTGTAATTACTGTGTAGTGTATTAAGGTACACAGTCAGCGCCAGGTATTTGTATTATTTATACCTAGGGAAGCGCTCTGTGCGTGCTGGCTCCAAGCTCTGTGTTTCTCTGAAAGTACTTGGGGGAAACTGTGTCTGACATTTTCCTGTGTGTGTGGGTGTATGTTTCCTCACATAGTCATGTCCAGGGACCGGGCCCTCATTCCGAGTTGATCGCTCGCTAGCTGCTTTTAGCAGCAGTGCAAACGCTAAGCCGCCGCCCTCTGGGAGTGTATCTTAGCTTAGCAGAAGTGCGACCGAAAGGTTCGCAGTTCTGCTGGGAAAAATTTTTTCATGCAGTTTCTAAGTAGCTCCAGACCTACTCCTACCTTGTGATCAGTTCAGACAGTTTAGTTCTTGTTTTGACGTCACATACACGCCCAGCGTTCGGCCAGCCACTCCCCCGTTTCCCCAGGCATGCCTGCGTTTTCATCAGACACGCCTGCGTTTTCAACTGACACGCCTGCGTTTTTCAGCACACTCCCGGAAAACGGTCAGTTACCTCCCAGAAACGCCCCATTCATGTCAATCACTCACCGATCAGCAGAGCGACTTAAAAGAGTCACTAGACCATGTGTGAAACTGCATAGTTTTTTTTGTGAAAGTACGCCGCGTGTGTGCACTGCGGCTCATACGCATGCGCAGAAATGCTGATTTTTTTTGCCTGATCGCTGCGCTGCGAACAACGGCAGCTAGCGATCAACTCGGAGTGACCCCCTCTGTGTCTTATGCTGCAGAGGACGTTTCATCCCCAGAGGAATCCATTCCATGTACCCAGGAATTTTATGTATTGTCTCAGATTCCTATTAAAGAGCCAGAATGGCTGACTTCTATTAAGGGAATGATCTCTCAGATCTATACTAGGGTAGCTCATACTGAGACGGAAACTCAGGTTTTAAAGAATTCTATGGCTGTTTGGTCAGGTTCTGTTCCGATTCCTTCTCAATCCCCTAGCATATTCCCAGAGAAACGTGCACTTGCCCAGATTATGCAAGATGACACGGATACTGACTCTGACACGGCAGATGGTGATGGGGATGTGCTTACTGACAATAAGAAAGCCTCGCTAACCTTCCCTGCATCTAAAGAATTAAATGCTTTATTTGATAACTCCTGGGAAACCCCGGAGAAAAAATTCCAGATGCCCTTCTCGTCGGAGGATAGAAAAAGATGGTATAACCCAACCATAGTTGACGCATCTGTCTCCAGACTGTCTAAAAAGGTGGTTTTACCTGTCCCTGGATCTACCGCGTTAAAAGAACCGGCTGATCGTAAGCTTGACACTACGCTCAAATCCATAGACACTGCTTCAGGGGTGGCGTTAAGGCTTTCTATTGCCTGTGCATGAATCTCAAAAGCTATAGTAAAGTGGTCAGACACGTTACTAGAAGATTTAGATACAATGGATAGAAGTGACATTGAACTGTTTTTACATAACATACAGGATTCTGCAGTGTTCATGGTGGAATCCATGAAGGACCTGGGTACGCTGAATGCACGGATATCTTCCATGTCTGTCTTAGCTCGCAGGGGACTCTGGCTACGCCAATGGTCGGCAGATGCAGAATCCAGGAGAAGTGTGGAGAACCTACCCTGCACAGGTCAGGCTCTATTTGGGGAAGCGTTGGATGCGTGGATTTCCACGGCAACCACGGGTAAGTCACCTTTTCTTCCATCAGCTACGCCTTCTACGAAGAAACCCTTTTCTTTTTCATCACTAGGGGTCACTGGAGTACTCTTGGGATATGGACGGCTTCCATAGGAACAAGGCACTGAATAGTTAAATTTAGAACTCTCCTCCCCTCAATATCCCAGAGTACCTCAGTGTTTTTTCTGTGTTCATAGTAGCAACAAGGCTTGTGTGGAATATCCACACTATTTTTTGAATATTTTTTTTTTAATTTTTTTATTTTTTTACAACATTTTCCACATCTCTTCCCCCCTTCCAATAGGCGTGGGTCCGGGATAGTGGAAGCTGCTTACAAGCAGCTACTGGCGTGTCGGGCCTCTCTAAAAAGAGCTCCCTCACAGCCACGTGCAGGATTACCTGCAGGAGAAGCTGGACGGAGCTTGCAGAAGAAGCCCCGTCATAGCCCTCACTACAAGGCGTCCAGGTATGTTGGGGACGGGGCGTCAGCTCACGCTGCCGCCCCGCTGTGTGGGGACACTGTTGTTTGTAGCCGCCCGTCGCCGCTTCCAGGAACACCGCCGCTATGTGATGGCCCGCCGCCGCTACCTGGTCACCGCCGCTGTGCTGCCTCCCGCCGCTCACAGATCCGCGCCGGCCGCATTCACCTTGCATAGCCGCCGCTCTACGGCTCTATGCAGTGCGCTCCCCGGCTCCCGCTACCGCTCCCCGGCTCCCTCTTCCTCAGCTCCCCGCAGGTAATCCCCGGCACCGTGTAATAGATAGCGGTACACGGAGTACGGGGGGGGGGGGGGGGGGAGAAGCACACACACAAGGGGGGAGAGTGTGCCCATAGCAGCAGCAGAACGCTGCATGGGTTATTAGATAGAGAGGCTATTAAGCCTTTTTTAACAGGATATTCACTGATTATATCTGTTTGGGAAGTTATAATCTGCACTTTGTTTTATACTGTAAGCATGGGGGGTCCATTTTAACCATGCTTCCAGTTTCTTCCTGTTGTGATTCCAGACTTTCCTGTACTACATCTCTACTCCACAGAAGGCGCAGGGGTGTTAGTGGGAATTTGGGATCAGATTTCATATAGACTGGCGTGCACTGCACTTGGATAGATATATATATATAGAGACACCTTATTACAATTTTACTGAGTCGTGCAAGTTGGCTGTCTTTGTATTTTGTGTTGTCTGTCTGCATAATGAGTAAGGCACCAGCAAAAACAAAAAAGCAGTTTCACTGCCATGTCTGTAAGAATGTGTTACCGGATGGATCTACCACATGTACAGTATGTTTTGTGGATTCAGCTACGAATACAAGTTTGACTCCGGTTACAAAGCCGGTTTCATCCCCGGACCCTCCATGGGCTATGCTAACACAGGTTATGGCTGGATTGCAATCAGAATTGGCCGCTGCTCGACAAGAGCGGGAAGCGGCAAGATCTGAGTCTAGGGTGAGACCGCTAGAACTACCGGAGGGGTCTCAGCCTTGCCAAAAGTCCAAGTCCACTTTGGGTAAAAGGGAGAAATTTCATTTGTCTTATGATTTACCAGTTTCTGCTATGTTGCATTTTGACGATTCTATGCCAGACCTCTTTGCGCAAGATGACGGTGAGGAGGGCGAAGTAGACCAGCAGTCAGATAGTGACGATTTTGACAGCCCGGGCATTGATAATCTCATCAGAGCGGTGCGTCAGTCTCTGAAGTTTACAGAAACTGAGGAGCCTCTGACAAATGATAAGGTCGTCTTTACTAAACGACAGAGAACTCCAATGTGTTTTCCTGTTTCGGAATCTCTTAATAAGATGTTACTAGAAACACGAAAGAATCCGGATACACGGTTTTCTATACCTCGCAGATTTAAGTCTAATTACCCGTTTCCAGAGTCTGTGACAGCTACATGGGAGAATCCGTCATTGGTGGATTCGTCTGTGTCTAAACTTACAAAGAAATTAACCATTCCAGTACCAACTGCTACTACGCTTAAAGACCCTACGGACCGTAAAATAGAAGCTATGCTAAAGTCCATGTATACAGCAGCAGGAGTGTTGCTTAGACCTGGGTTGGTTGGCATTTGGGTAACTAAGGCGTTAATGGTATGGATAACAGAACTCAAGTCTGCCTTAAGTGACGATCACCTTATACTTTTCGCTGATCAAATCTGGGAAGCTGCTGATTATCTATGTACAGCTTCTACTGACGTCTGTCAGCTCACTTCTCGTATTTCATCCTCGCTAGTTACAGCACGACGAGCACTCTGGCTGCGGTCTTGGCAAGCGGAGGTCAAAAAAGGTATAGAGGCGTTACCTTACGGTGGCGAGAAGTTGTTTGGTCCTGAATTGGACAAATGGATTTCTGAGGCCACGGGAGGAAAGTCTGTTTTCTTACCATTGCCTCCAACAGTACCTAGACGGAGATACTCTGGACCTGCGTTCAAATCCTTTAGACCTCAGTCCTTTCGCGGGCGTGGCAGAGGAACAGCCATGCCTGGTAGACGAGGTCGAGGACGTGGTTTTGATGTCGATTTATATACAGGAATGAAAAGCTATACCTTCTATACACTCTAAACACACTTTAAACCTTTAGCCGCTGCGGCCGCTATACTTGGTACACACGCTACGTACTTTTTACGCTATTAGCGTACAGAGTCCTGTACGATGTACGGACTCTGTGTACAAACGCCGTGCTGACGGTACAATGCACCCGCAGCGCGTACACACCCAATGAATACGCTTTAAACCTTTTACAGCAATGCAATGCGTTACTAATACACTTTAAACCATAGCGGGGAAAGGAAGACACAACACCGAGTTGTAGTTAAATCACTGGGTTCCGACACCACAGCGTAATATTGCTGAAAGGGAGTAACAATATATACAATACAATATAAGACAATATAACAGAATAATGGCTACAGTTAATGGTACATACGTGAGTGGATTCGTGTGCGCTTCCCGGTCCGGTCCTCCGTAATCTAATAGATAACGTTGTGAGTCTTGTGCCAGACCAGGCTGCAGCAGACTTTATTTATACAATTCTTCCAAAAGCAATACAATGGATACTGTAATCCCTTTGTACATTGGACACAGGAATGCACTTTTACAGTACAGGAGAGGTCATAGGTCGATTTGAATTGGTGGGCGATGTCTATTCTAACTGCTCTTGTGGGTGGTCTCCTCTGGATTCCCGCCGCATACATAATGTACAGTAAATACAGTTTTTATCTATATTCTGCTTCTGCACATAACTATCCGCAGGAACATGCGATCTTCCTCAAACCAACACCGGAATGTTACCCTTAAAATACCCTACAGCTGGATACCAAACACCACCTTATGACCTTGTTCTGTCCCCTCCTATTCTGTAAAGGTGAATCCCCTTGTTCTGAAACCATTTAAACTGTTGTTATTTTCTGGTGTGGTGCAGGGGGACTATGTGTACATTGTGCACTATTTGGATTAAATATGTAATGTGTTTTGATAGCTCTCCATGCGTTCACAAACTCTACGGTAAATACCCATACCACGCACTGATGCGCACGCCCGCGGGAGTGACCATACGCAAATTGCGAATATGTGCACGCACAGCAGAACGAGTACACGCGCGGAGGCCATCTGTGTGTAGTTCGTACGTAATGTGTGTACTGCAATATTTTTCGACTTTGACAGTCCACCCTTTGGCAGTCACCAATAACTGCCACTATCTAATCACTAAACAGAAAAATATCTACACAATATCTACAGAAGTTTTGGATGGTCGGGGGAGAGTGGTAGGTAGGAAATGTATGACCTAGTGGGATAGTAAAAAGCATGTATGTATGATTCCATGTCTGAGGGGCATGTATCATCGTGCCGTATATGTTCTAAATAAGCTTCAAGGTATTGCGAAGTATACATTAAATCCTTCTCATCCCGTATTAAGGGTCTGTAAATGGGCCAACAAACACTACCGAGCTCTTTTTGGCTTCTTGTTCCAACAAATGGGGTGCACATTTAGTTGATGATACATGGAGGGGGAACATATGTGAGTGCTAGTATATGTAGATATCACCTGTCGACTATGTGTGTCGTTAACTGAAGGTTGTAGAGATGAAGATAAGACACATATCTAAAATACATTCACATAAACATTTACATAAACATTCTTGGGTAGGGCTAATATCTTTTCCGGATGGGTGTATCTGGGCAGAGGGGGAGACAAAATAAAAACGGGTGAAAGAAACAGGCCATGGAATTCATTTGCAATCCTTATCATAACACTGTCTCTATGGATGGGTCGTAAATTAAATCTGCTGCTATAACAATGCCCTCGCTCCCTAGACTCATCAACTTTGTGCCGTGCTTGCACCGCGTCAGAATTCGAACACACCTAAATATCAGACCAATAATTATGACGACTCCCAGGATACAAAGGAGAAACTTCCCTACACTCATAATAACATTTTGAGCCCACTCTCCTAATCCTGAGAACCAATTTCGTGGGTTCAACCATGAGACCCAGCCGGTCAGCTCATTACCCACAGCCGTCAGGGTAAGGTTGTGTCTCCTCTGGAACTCCCACTTCAACTGCAAGATATCGTCCATCTTTTGATCGATAATCTCTGTGGGGTCGTCAGTGCTGTTTGTAATATACGTACAGCACTTCACACCATATTGAGTTGCCAAAGTGACACAATACCCACCCGTCACGGCTGTGATATAATTAAGGACCATCCTGTGCTGGATCAATTCCTTCTTGTAAGCTTGCAACTCCCTTCCCGTATACTTGAAGGTGTCGTCATACATCTCAGTGATATTATCTATTAAGTTCGCTAGCGCATGGATATACCTATAATTTATAATTCCCTGACAGTACGGGTGATGTCTAATGCGAGAAGGAATTGAATCCCGGTGGATTCGTGGATCAAATCAGAGGCTGCGTGCTCTGCCCTATTTATGAGGTGTCTCTTGATGATGTGTTCGTAGTGAGTATGAGTATTAGGAGCCTGAGCACTGCGGTGAACATCTTTCATCTTATCATGGGTTATGGTCATGACCTCTGGCAGTACTCTCCCAATATAACACAATCCCTCTGAGCTCGGGGCAAGCCACTTGTACGCCTTCCTCCCACATATGAAATAGGCATCATCCGGGAGAACATAGGGGACAGAATATGACATCACCATATTACAAACTTTCCAAGTGAAGAAACCAATCCCTAGTTCTCCCATCTGCTCAGTACAAGTATCGGGCTGGATGATATGGGCACAATACCCTGGCGATACTTTTCCAACCCACATGGTCTTGCTTCCACGAGTATACCTATACCGGAAATACCTTCCACTGTTGGCTATTTGGCGTACAAGTTCAGAGTCTATGGGTATCCTATCAGCTCTGTGTGAAAAGGTAATTGTCTGGTTATTCCACGTCACTTCCCAATTTCCTGGTTTTTGGTAATTGGAAATATTGAAACATAATAAGGATCTATCTACATGATACTGGTGGAGCTTCAAACTAGGGGGCCTAAAAATATTGAATTTCTTGTCCACCGGTCTCCCACCCCGTAATTCGAGTACCTCATCTATTGCTAAAGGGTACGGTATTAATCCTGACTTGCTCTGACCTTGAGGTACTTGTGAGCTCACCCAGCATTCTGTCTGGTTTAAGACCTTACCCACTAGTGAGTGGTAATCACTCAATGGATGACGGTCCATGTCAATATTAAGGCTGGACTGACATCTCTGGATGCACCCATCCTTGACTATGTTCTCACAATTCCTATAAATGCAATTTTCCTCAGACAATAACCCTTCACAGTGCCTCCAAGCTCCCTGACTACCAGAGTGCTTTCTGATACCCGCCTTTGCTCGAGTGATGTGTTGCTCCTGAGATTCTACAAATCCATCCTCGCCATCAGAACCCATTCCAGATCCTTGCTCGACCTCTCTGGGACCCTCACCGTAACAGACTATCCTGGTCAACAACAGGATTAACAGAAAAACCAGAAACACAGTCTCTTGGGGTAGATCCATCTTGTTAAGGGGAGAGAAGGGAGAAAAGAAGGGGGGGGGAGAAAGAGAAGGAGGGTAGTGCGAGATGGAAAAAGAAAAAAAACTGGTGCGAAAGCCGCCTCTGGTCTTGTTGTTCTCCGCGCTCAGGTGCCGTCTCAACAGTCCTGCCTCTCAACCTTTCCGGAACAGACACTCCAGTGATACGATGTTCTCTACACTCTGCTCTTTGTCACGGGTTCTCTCCGGGTCAGCGACCTTCTTACAGTGGGACGAGTGGACCCAAGTCTCTCTTTCGGCAACCTTTAATGCTGTCGTGCTGGTTAGCAAGACTTGGTACGGTCCTTCCCACCTGTCAATGAGGCAACCTGAGCGTAGAAAATTTCGAATCATTACATAATCCCCAGGTTCAATGTCATGACAATTACTGTTCGGTAGGTCAGGAATCACCAGCTTTAGATTTCTATTTTGATTTCTCAGCTGCTGGCTCATCCCAACCAAATATTTCACAGTCACTTCATTATTGCATTTCAAATCATCCTGGGGGTCTATCATTACATGAGGTTGTCGACCAAAAAGAATCTCAAAGGGTGATAGGTTAAGGGGAGACCTGGGAGTGGTTCTGATGCTGTACAATGCTAGTGGCAAAGCTTCTGGCCACAACAATCCAGTCTCAGCCATCACTTTGCTCAGCTTGTTCTTAATAGTGCTGTTCATTCTCTCCACCTTCGCACTCGCCTGTGGTCGGTACGGAGTATGCAGCTTGCTATTAATTCCCATTAGTTTGCACATGACCTGAAAGACTTCACCTGTAAAATGGGTACCCCTATCGCTTTCAATTATTCTAGGAATACCATATCTACACACAAATTCCTGCACAATTTTCTTTGCAGTGAACGTAGCAGTATTTGTGGCAGCAGGGAACGCTTCTACCCAATTGGAAAATACATCAATACAGACTAACACATATTTTAAATTCCTACAGGGTGGTAACTCCATGAAATCAATTTGTATTACCTGAAAAGGGCCGTCTGTCGGAGGGATATGGGATGGCTCTGTTGGTATTGACTTTCCAATATTCTTCCTCAAGCAAGTAAGGCATGTCATTGCTCTCTTACCTGCATGAGTAGAGAATCCTGGCGCACACCAGTAGGCTCTCACTAGCTTGCACATACCCTCTTTGCCTAGGTGACTCAGACCGTGTGCCGCCTCAGCTAGACCTGGAAGATATGCTCTGGGGGCTACTGGCTTACCGTGCCCACCTGTCCAGAGTCCTGAGGACTCCTGGCCATACCCCTTTGACCTCCAGACCGCCTTTTCCTGTGAAGAACACAAATCGGTGATAATTCCCATTTTGTAAACTGTGCCGATGAGACATGTCTGGTTTGGGCGGAGTTTTGTAAGGCTGATACTGCATGAGGTGTATGGATGGTCAGGTTGTGTCCTAACACTACGTCTTCGCTTTTACTTACTAGCAAAGCTATCGCTGCAACACTTCGCAAGCATGTGGGGAGAGACCGTGCTACGGTGTCCAACTGTGCACTGTAGTAAGCTACCGGCCTGCTGGCATCACCATGTCTCTGGGTTAAGACACCTGCCACGCACCCTGCACTTTCTGTACCGTATAATTCAAAGGGCTTCCCATAATCTGGCATACCTAATGCAGGTGCCTGTGATAGGCACTGTTTGAGTCTCAAACGCCAGTTCGGACTCATCTGTGTGCGAGATCTGATCTGGTTTGTTCGAAGAGACCATTTCTTGCAAAAGTAAAGCCAGCATGGAGAACCCTGGGATCCAGTTTCGGCAGTAACCACACATTCCAAGGAAAGTGCGGATCTGTTGCTGGGTTTGTGGCAGAGTCATGTCGCGAATCGCCTGTATTCTATCAGCGGTGAGATGTCTAAGTCCTTGAGTCAAGCAATGTCCCAAATATTTTACCTTGGTCTGGCACAACTGTAACTTATCCTTAGAAACCTTGTGTCCCGTTTGGGAAAGATGAAACAGAAGCTGTTTTGTGTCTTTCAAGGACGATTCGAGTGAATCAGAACACAACAATAAGTTATCGACATACTGTATTAGCACTGATCCACTCTCAGGTTGAAAGGATTGTAAACAGTCATGCAAAGCCTGGAAGAAAATACTTGGGCTGCCAATGAAACCTTGGGGGAGACGAGTCCAGGTGTACTGTACTCCCCTGTATGTAAATGCAAAGAGGTATTGGCTGTCAGGGTGCAGAGGGACAGAAAAGAAAGCAGAACAGAGGTCGATGACAGTGAAAAATGTTGCAGTAGGAGGAATTTGCATGAGGATAACAGCTGGATTGGGCACTACGGGGAATTGGCTCTCAACTATCTTGTTTACCCCCCTTAGATCCTGCACTAGCCTTTAACCCCTCCCCCCACTCTTTTTCACAGGGAAGATGGGACTATTGGCAGTGCTGGACGTCCTGACTAGTATGCCCTGTTGTAGCAACCGCTCTATGACGGGGTACACTCCTAATTCTACCTCTGGCTTCAGAGGATACTGGGGGATTTTTGGAGCTATCCTACCGTCTTTTACTTGCACTACTACAGGAGCCATCAATCCAGTGTCTTGTCCATCTTTGGTCCAAAGGGAACCTGGTATTTGTGAGATCATTTCCTCTACCTTTGCTGGACACTTGTCTATAACAGCAGAATGCGACATTAGCCTTTGAGGGGTGTCTAATATATCTTGTACTTCCTGAACGTGATTCTCAGGTATATCCAAGAAGACACCCTCAGGAGTACAGTATATGACACACCGCATTTTACACAATAAATCTCTTCCAAGCAGGTTAGTCGGAGCCGCTGCAGCCAGCAAAAAAGAATGCTTGGTTTGCAAGGGCCCTATCGTAATCTCTGCAGGTCTACTCAAAGGGTAGTGTTGCACTGTTCCTGTTACTCCCATTGCCGCAATTGTTTTACCCGTGGTTTTTATACCTACAGTCGAATTTAACACTGACCTGGCCGCCCCTGTGTCTACAAGAAAAGGTAATGGTATGCCAGCTACATCAACCGTGACCTCAGGTTCACTACCAAGGCTAGCAATCAACTTCACTGGCTGCAGACTACAGGTGTGGCCCAACCCCTATTGTGTGGTGAGACCGTCCCGCAGCGCACTGGCAGCTACAATATGTGAGGGGTGTAGCTGAGAATTTTCATAGGTCTGCCCATCTCTCCTTGGGGGGTACCTCCTTGTTTCCCCTGCATGTGGCTCGTAACTTCTCCTATGCGGTCCCTGATCCCAATTATGTGTATTGTAGTGTGGTTCATATCCTGGTCTAGGGGGTCGGTATACATTATGTGAACCTTTATTCCTACATTCCCTTGAGTAATGTCCTACCTTGTGACAATTATAGCATGTTGCTTCACGTGACTTACCATCAGGGGTCTGGGGTTTCGGCTGATGTCGCTTTGTGGTAAGTGCACCTATACTTACAGTCATCAGTTTTTCCCCCTGTGACTCCCTGTGTTTAACAATGTTCCTATCATGCTCGACAGCGGACTCTCTCAATGCAGCCACTGAGATACCTCTCCAGTTTGGTAGAGAGGTCTGTACCCTTGTCCTCAGTGTGTCCTTCATCCCGTCCATTAATACAGAAACGGCTACCTGCCTGTGATGTGCATTGTCCTTAATATCCTCAACCCCAGTGTATCTAGCCATTTCCTGCAGTGCTGGATGGAAATATTCAGATGCCATTTCACCTTCTTTTTGTCTTATGGAAAAGATTTTATTCCATTTGACAACAGTAGGGAAATATACTCCTAATGCAGATTTATTTGCCGCACATTCTCCTGAGTGTACTCCTCAGTGAGAGGTACCTCTGCGTCTAGGTTACAATCAGTTATGAACTTCGCGGGGTCAATATTGGAGGGTAAACATACCCGTAGCACTGTTATCTTGTACCAATGTGCCATTGTCTGTAGCCACTTTCTCCCCCACAATATACGGTGGTGGTGCGGTCGCCATTATTTTCCCGCTAGGTTTGGAACCTGCTGCGCGAGCTTATTCTCTTTGTATATCCCCCTCTTGCTGCCATAAATTTAAACAATCTGTATGTCTAATCCTTTGTTTTCTGGATTTTATTAGACATATCCTTATCCTTAAATTCTGCAATACCTCTGGTTCAAAACTGCCCACTTTAGGGAATGGTACCCTATCTTTGTCAGTCATACGTACCCATTCAGACAAAAAGTCTTCAGTGTGTGATCCATATTTACCACACATAACAAACCTCACTGACCCCTTGGGCCGCGGCACCTCAACCTGAACCCTGGTTAAACGTCCACCGATTGTGCAATTGGATCCCATCGCGGACTTTTTCCTATTACGCAATCCCCAATGCACAATACGAATAGACGGTGAAAGTTCTTAAAGCGTTATCACCCACTCCTTCTCCGCCGGGTACCACGACTCACTCCAAGAATGACCACCGCGTACCCAGTGAGGTCCCTATCTGATTTCTATTCACTGGAAGTGTTTAGGAGTGACTTACCTATTTCCAGTGAATATACACCGTTGGAGATTTTCCTTAGAGAGACCAGCGAAAACTCCCTATACACTTATACACAAATCACACTTGCGTATTCTCTATACCAGGGGTGGGGAACCTTTTTCCTGCCAAGGGCCATTTGGATTTTTTCGACATCATTCGCGGGCCATTTTTTTAAGCCCCACCCCTAATGCACGCGCTCTCCTAGGAAAATAGGCGTGGCCTTACAAATAATGGTCACAGTAATAGCCGCTCACACACACTGCCCCCAGTAATGACAGACACACGTAATGCCCCAGTATATGCACTCACCACCACTGGTCCAAGTCCTGAATCCGCAGCACAGCTGACCTGACTGGCGGCTCTCATTTAAGTGCAATGGGCTGTGGCTAGCAGAGGCCGCCGCAGCCGTGACATTGTAGTCGCCGGCTCCCCGGTTAGAGGGGAAGCCGGAGGGATGGCAGTAGAAGCGGCGGCTGGCGGTAGCTACAGCCGCCGCACGTACAGTGTTACCCGGCTCCCTGGTTAGAGGGGAAGCAGGAGGGACCGCAGCAGCGGCGGCTGGCGGTAGCTACAGCCACCGCACGTACAGTGTAACCCGGC
The DNA here is from genome assembly GCF_028390025.1 of Pseudophryne corroboree. Classification (NCBI taxonomy): domain Eukaryota; kingdom Metazoa; phylum Chordata; class Amphibia; order Anura; family Myobatrachidae; genus Pseudophryne; species Pseudophryne corroboree. The sequence goes on from NC_086446.1 coordinate 807,025,048, forward strand.
TCCCTGGTTAGAAGGGAAGCCGGAGGGATGGCAGTAGCAGCAGCGGCTGGCGGTAGCTACAGCCGCCGCACACACATAGTGTAACCCGGCTACTTGGTTAGTGGAGGGGCAGCGGCGGCTAGCGGCAGCTACAATAGCGGGAAATCTACAATAGCAGGGAAGCAGGACCTGCGGTGCACACAGCAGTTAACTCTCTGAACCGTCTGCCGTGCACTACATCATGGGAGATGTAGTTTTATCACACTGTACATTGAATACAGTGCAAAGTGTGAGAAAACTACATCTCCCAGGAAGCCGTGCGCCGTAAACGGCTTTACACTCGGTGGCTGTCTCCGGGCCGGTTCAAATGCCTGTCCGGGCCGGATAAGGCCCGCGGGCCGGAGGTTCCCCACCCCTGCTCTATACAGTGCTAATGGTACCGCGATTTTACGCAAAGCACGTAAAGGGGTATCCAGTTGCGCTATATATATTGCATCCACAAATGCGCGGTCCAATCGCACAGCATATAGGTACTTGTTACCTATCTGCCGTACGATCACGGGTCGTTGTACAAACTGGAACCCTCAGTCTGGAGCGTAATACCAAAAACCTTTTAACTTCAATACTTCGCAATACAATGCACTATCACGCTCCGCTACAAATCACCTCACGATTTGCGTTTTAAACCTTATACTAACGTGAGTCAGCCGCCTCAGGCCACCAAGTCTCCACTCACTTGATGTACCGCACGACGGGATCCCGAATTCCGGGGTTCAAATTTCCACTCGCTCCTACGTTCGCTCACTCAAATACACTTTGGTTTTTCTGTACAGAAAATTGTCATTCATTCAGACAAGCAGTTTTACTCCCAGAGGCAATACAGTAAATAAGAGTTTTATACTAAACTTTGGAAACTGGGCAATCTTGTGCTATTGTAGCGTGGCTACTGTGCCACCTTTAAACTAAACGAACTATCGTGTGGTTTTATTATGCGCACACAACGCTACACAAGCTTGCGTAATTACGCAACTGTGCGTACCTCTATGCCACGTGTGCAGCCTTGCGCCACGTGCACGTTTTGTGTACGCTGTCCTCACGTTCCGTACCACGTGTACCAAAGTGCGGATGCAATAAAACAACTCACACAATTTCTATAAATGTGAGCAATATTAAACTATAATCGACAGACAGAGAGGAGGGGGGTGCAAATCCCCACCCCTAAATTCCCTTCCGCACACTGAAAATTACCTGTAACCATCCCTGAACCTATCTGGTAATAAAATTCAGAGAATTAGTCACAAATGTTTGCAAACACATGTTTAGCTGCTGGCCACGTCACGGCTTCTCCGATACAGCAGTCCTAACCTACATAATAGCAGTGCCCACATAGGGCCATGTAATTTGTCACAGTAGGCCTCATGATAAAGGCTATTACTAAAACACTTCCAGACAGAGAGCTAACTTACCCAGGAGCCACCCCCAGGATCTCCCATTGGCACTACAAGGAACAGCATGCCTTCCAAATGCTGCTCCCATTCAATGCCTCTTGCACACAAGCAGACAAACAATTTGGCAGTTGCTCAATCATACCTGGAGATAATTATATATCAGGTGCTGGAAGGGGGAGGGGTCACAGACAAACAACAGACAGAGAGGAGGGGGGTGCAAATCCCCACCCCTAAATTCCCTTCCGCACACTGAAAATTACCTGTAACCATCGCTCACTTAACACGCCACACAGTTTCTTTCTGTATAAACCTTTATAACTAGGCCAGACTGCGTTTGTGTTTTACACTTACTTCCTTAATATTTATATTATGAATCTAGCAATCAGTCCTATGGCAACAATGTGAGTGGGTGTACAAAGAGTATGGGTGTATGCTTTTGTTGTGTACGCATTTGGCGCCAAAAATAAATTCACAGATTTTAAATAGCTTTTTTTTCTGTTTACCTTATGAGTTCTACCAGCATCCCTACAAACCATACAGAGCAGACGTCATCTAATCAGCAAATAAGTAGGGTTTCTCAGTGCATCCACCGACCAAGAAAAGGATACGTAGGATACCTGTCCACCCTTTTGCTGATAGGTTAAGTCTGCTGTGACCTGTTAGGCTGTGGATATGTGGAAAACCGGACGATGCCCCCAATTGATAATGTCGATTTATATACAGGAATGAAAAGCTATACCTTCTATACACTCTAAACACACTTTAAACCTTTAGCCGCTTCGGCCGCTATACTTGGTACACACGCTACGTACTTTTTATGCTATTAGCGTACAGAGTGCCGTACGATGTACGGACTCTGTGTACAAACGCCGCGCTGACGGTACAATGCACCCGCAGCGCGTACACACCCAATGAATACGCTTTAAACCTTATACAGCAATGCAATGCGTTACTAATACACTTTTAAACCATAGCGGGGAAAGGAAGACACAACACCGATTTGTAGTTAAATCACTGGGTTCCGACACCACAGCGTAATATTGCTGAAAGGGGGTTACAATATATACAATACAATATAAGACAATATAACAGAATAATGGCTACAGTCAATGGTACATACGTGAGTATATTCGCGTGCGCTTCACAGTCCGGTCCTCCGTAATCTAATAGATAACGTTGTGAGTCTTGTGCCAGACCAGGCTGCAGCAGGCTTTATTTATACAATTCTTCCAAAAGCAATACAATGGATACTGTAATCCCTTTGTCCATTGGACACAGGAATGCACTTTTACAGTACAGGAGAGGTCATAGGTCGATTTGAATTGGTGGGCGATGTCTATTCTAACTGCTCTTGTGGGTGGTCTCCTCTGGATTCCCGCCGCATACATAATGTACAGTAAATACAGTTTTTATCTATATTCTGCTCCTGTACATAACTATCCGCGGGAACATGCGATCTTCCTCAAACCAACACCGGAATGTTACCCTTAAAATACCCTACAGCTGGATACCAAACACCACCTTATCACCTTGTTCTGTCCCCTCCTATTCTGTAAAGGTGAACCCCCTTGTTCTGAAACCATTTAAACTGTTGTTATTTTCTGGTGTGGTGCAGGGGGACTATGTGTACATTCTGCACTATTTGGATTAAATATGTAATGTGTTTTGATAGCTCTCCATGCGTTCACAAACTCTACCGTAAATACCCATATCACACACTGATGCGCACGACCATACACAAATTGCAAATATGTGCACGCACAGCAGAACAAGTACACGCGCGGAGGCCATCTGTGTGTAGTTCGTACGTGATGTGTGTACTGAAATATTTTTCGACTTTGACAGTTTCCAACAAACCAACACCAGTCATCAGGACGCTAAGGTCACTGACAAGCCAGTGGCATGACGGGCTCCCAGCCCATCTCGGATCTCCAATTGTGGGAGCACGCCTTCAGACGTTCCAGTTGACATGGCTCCAGACGTCCACAGATGGGTGGATCCGCAATTTAGTGTTAAAAGGTTACAAAATAGAGTTTGAATGTCTCCCGCCACTGCGGTTTTTCAAGACAGGATTGCCTGTGTCGGACGACAAGAGGGCGGTTCTGCAAATTGCCATTCAGTCTCTGCTGGATGCAGCAGTTTTGATTCCGGTCCCTGTACACCAACAAGGTCAGGGTTATTATTCCAGTCTGTTTGTGGTACCAAAGCCGGATGGCTTGGTCAGGCCAATATTGAACTTAAAGGGCCTCAATCAGTACGTCACTTACTACAGATTCAAGATGGAATCTCTGCAGTCAGTAATTGCAGGTTTAGAGCCACAGGAATTCATGATTGCACTGGATCTCAAGGATACGTACTTACACATTCCGATTTGGCCACCTCATCAGAGGTTCTTGCGGTTTGCAATACGGCAGAACCATTATCAGTTTCAGGCTCTACCGTTTGGCCTCTCGTCAGCGCCTCGGGTATTCACCAAGGTGATGTCTGTGATGATAGCTCATCTCAGATCCCTGGGAGTGATAATAGTTCCGTACTTGGACGATTTGCTCATCAAGGCTCCGTCTCACCAGATGCTCCTCCAACATGCGTTGCTAACGTACAATGTACTGGTTCAGCACGGTTAGATTGTCAACTTCAAGAAATCGCATCTGATTCCGTCTCAACGACTTCAATTCCTAGGTATGATTCTCGATACGGTAAATCAAAGAATTTACCTACCAGAACAGAAAGTACAGGTCATTCGTCATCTGGTACATTTAGTGCTCAAGCCACGCACAGTCTCGGTACATTTGTGCATTCGCCTCTTAGGCACAATGGTGGCGGCTTTCGAAGCGCTTCAGTTCGGGAGATTTCACTCACGTCCTTTTCAATTGGATGTGCTCGCACAGTGGTCGGGCTCGCATCTGCAGATTCACCACAGGGTGAGGTTGTCGCCACAGGCCAGAGTGTCTCTTCTCTGGTGGCTCAAAGTACACAATCTAACCGCAGGGAAACGGTTCGGCGCCTGGAATTGGATAATTCTAACGAAGCATGCGAGTCTCAGAGGTTGGGGAGCTGTAGTTCAAAATTGTCACCTCCAGGGTCTCTGGGCGGATCACGAAAGATTTCTGTCTATAAATGTCCTGGAACTCCGGGCAATTTACAATGCGCTACGACAAGCAGTGCACATGCTTCGGTCTCAGACTGTTCAGGTGCAGTCAGACAATGCGACGGCGGTCGCATACATCAACAAACAAGGAGGAACGAGAAGCCGCATGGCAATGCGGGAAGTAGCTCGAATCCTCAATTGGGCCGAGCGTCACCAAGTGATATTGTCGGCAGTGTTCATTCCGGGAGTGGACAACTGGGAGGCGGATTATCTCAGCCGTCGGGATTTTCATCCAGGAGAATGGGCATTAAATCCAGAAGTGTTTCACATGTTGGTCCAGAGGTGGGGTTACCCTCAAGTGGACCTGATGGCATCTCGCCACAATCACCAAACGCCCCAGTATGTGTCCAGAACGCGAGATCCAAAGGCAGTGGCGGTGGATGCTCTCACCATCGCGTGGCCGTACAGCCTCGTGTATCTGTTTCCACCGTTTCTGCTGCTCCCTCTGTTGCTAAAACGGATCAAAAGAGAGTTTGTCACAGAAATACTAGTGGCGCCTCATTGGCCTCGGAGAGCTTGGTTCTCGGATCTCCGCGGACTACTCGCAGACGATCCTTGGCCGCTCCCACTACGTACGGACCTGTTACAACAGGGTCCGTTCCTTTACCCCGATTTAGCGCGGCTGCGTTTGACGGGGTGGCTGTTGAGACCGCCCTCTTAAGAAGAGAGGGCATTCCAGAATCGGTTATACCAACCATGTTACGAGCTAGGAAGCCGGTTACGGCAGCTCATTATTACAGAATTTGGCGTGTCTGTATAGCTTGGTGTGAAGATCGGAAGTTTCCGACTTCATCTTTCAAGTTATCCCGTCTTTTGTTATTTCTACAGACAGGGTTAGATGGAGGACTGCGTTTATCTACACTAAAGGTACAGATATCTGCGTTGTCAATTTACTTTCAAAGACGATTGGCTCTATTGCCGTCGGTACACACTTTTCTGCAAGGAGTCCTCAGAGTACAGCCTCCATTCATTCCACCTACAGCGCCATGGGACTTGAATCTGGTTTTAGATTTCTCACAGTCTGCAGATTTTGAACCCTTGCAACATGTGGATATAAAGTTTCTCACTTGGAAAACAATTTTTCTACTAGCCTTAGCTTCGGCAAGGCGTGTTTCAGATTTCGGTGCCTTGTCATGCAAGCCACCGTAATTGGTGTTTCATGATGACAGAGCGGAACTTCGGACAAATTCCACTTTCCTACCAAAGGTAGTTTAATCATTTCACATCAATCAACCAATAGTAGTTCCTGTGTTGACAGAAAATTCTGGAACCTTGGATGTGGTACGCGCATTACGCGTTTATGTATCCCGAACGTCTACAGTTCGGAAGACGGATACGTTGTTTGTTCTCTATGATGCTGCCAAGATGGGTTGGCCAGCTTCTAAGCAGACTTTATCCAGATGGATTAAACTGACCATTCGTCAGGCTTACCTTCATGCTAGGTTACAGCCGCCTACATCAGTAACAGCTCATTCCACACGTTCTGTGGGAACTTCGTGGGCAGCTGGTCGTGGGGCTTCTACGACGCAGCTTTGCCGTGCGGCTACATAGTCATCAGTGCACACGTTTGTGCGCTTTTATAAGTTTGATACGTTTGCGGCATCAGCATCTAGCTTTGGCCGCCTAGTTTTACAGGTGCCAAACATCTCTCCCGCCCACAGGGGAAACTTTGGTACGTCCCAGGAGTACTTCAGTGACCCCTAGTGGATGAAAAAGAAAATAGGATTTTGGTACCTACCAGGTAAATCCTTTTCTTTGAATCCATAGGGGGCACTGGACGCCCACCCAGAGCAGTTTTACCTGGTTTGTGGTAAGTTCAGAGGATCTTATGGTAACACATTCTCACCGACTGGTTCAAAGTTTCAAGTTCTAGCGGTTATAGTGCCAACTGTTTAGTTGTCAGTCACGTTATGTGTCAACTTTATTGTTGTCCGTTATGTTATATGTAATTCTCCATTGTCAACCTCTCTATAGCTCCAGTTCGGCTCAGTAAAAAACACTGAGGTACTCTGGGATATGGAGGGGAGAAGAGTTCTAAATTTAACTATTCAGTGCCTTGTTCCTATGGAAGCCGTCCATATCCCAAGAGTACTCCAGTGCCCCCTATGGATTCAAAGAAAAGGATTTACCTGGTAAGTACCAAAATCCTATTTTCTTCATCTGCATCGCAGTCCTTTCGGACCACTAAGACAAAAAAGTCCAAGCCCCCTACCACTTTCTTTAGAGGTGGGCGTGCAAAATCCAAAAAGCCTACACCTGCAGGCTCCCAGGACCAGAAACCTGCTTCTGGTTCCTCAAAATCCTCAGCATGACGGTGGGCCACACAGCCTGGAGGACAGTCTGGTGCGTGCGAGGCTCAGACATTTCAGCCACGTCTGGGTGTTGTTCGGCCTGGACCCCTGGGTACAGGATATTGTATCCCAGGGGTACAGACTGGAGTTTCAAGAACTCCCGCCTCACCGATTCTTCAAATCAGGCTTGCCAGCTTTACTGACAGACAGGGCTGTCCTACATGAAGCTATTCAAAAATTGGAAAGGTCAGCGGTCATTGTTACAGTTCCACCACATATGCAAAACAAGGGTTACTATTCAAACCTTTTCGTGGTATCGAACCCGGATGGTTTGGTCAGGCCGATTTTGAACTTGAAATCGTTAAATCCTTATCTGAGGGAGTTGAAGTTCAAAATGGAGTCTCTGAGAGCAGGTCTAGAGGAGGGAGAGTTTCTGGTATCCCTGGATATCAAGGATGCGTACCTCCACATTCCGATTTGGCCGCCGCACCAGGCTTATCTCAGGTTTGCACTGTTAGACAGTCACTATCAGTTTCAGGCACTGCCATTCGGTCTCTCCATGGCACCGAGGGTGTTCACCAAGGTGATGGCAGAGATTATGGTTCTCCTCCGCAGACGGAGTGAACATCATTCCATATATGGACAATCTGCTGATAAAGGGATACCTTGTTGCAGTCCATTGCTCTCACGACTCGTCTGCTCAGGGAACATGGTTGGATCCTGAACCTTTCTGAAGTGACATTTGGAGCTGACAAGGAGAGTGTCTTTCCTGAGGATGATCCTCGACACGGAAGTGCAGAGGGTGTTTCTACCGGAGGAAAAAGCGTTGATGATTCAAACAATGGTCCGGGATGTCCTGAAGCCTGCCCGGGTATCGGTTCATGAGTGCATTCACCTTCTGGGGAAGATGGTTGCCTCCTACGAGGCTCTACAGTACGGAAGATATCATGCTCGATCCATCCAACTGGATCTCCTAGACAAGTGGTTGGGGTCTCATCTACATATGCACCTGAGGATACGTCTGTCACCGAAAGCAAAGATTTCACTCCTCTGGTGGTTGCAAATGTCTCACCTTCTGGAGGACCGCAGGTTCGGGATTCAGGACTGGATCCTTCAGACCACGGACCCAAGTCTCTGGGGTTGCGGCGTAGTCACTCAAGGTGAAACCTTCCAAGGAAGGTGGTCAAGTCTGGAATCCAGCCTTCCAATTACATTCTGGAACTAAGAGCCGTGTAGAACGGTCTTCTCCTAGCGGCACATCTTCTGCGAGATCGTGCCATTCAAGTGCAGTTGGTCTATGTAACGACAGTTGACTACATCAACCGACAGGGCGGAACGAAGAGCAGAGCTGCAATCTCAGAGGTAACAAAAATCATCCTCTGGGCAGAAAAACACACCTTTGGCAGCAATCTTCATTCGAGAGTGGACAACTGGGAAGCGGACTTCCTCAGCAGAAGGAGAATGGGGCCTCCATCCAGAGGTGTTCACGGAAGTGACATATCTTTGGGGGGTTCCTCAGATAGACATGATAGCCTCCCGCCTCAACAAGAAGCTTCGGAGGTATTGTTCCAGGTCGAGAGACCCGCAAGCAGTGGCGGTGGATGCTCTGGTGTCTCCGTGGGTGTTCCAGTCGGTGTACGTGTTTCCTCCACTTCCACTCATTCCAAGGATTCTAAAGCTCATAAGGAGAACAAGAGTTCAAGAGCTCAGGCAATCCTCATTGCTCTGGACTGGCCAAGCGGGCTTGGTATGCAAATCTTCTGGGGCTGCTGCTGAACCTTTTCCTCTTCGGGAGGACCTGTTACAACAGGTGCCGTTCATTTATCAAGATTTACCGCGGCTACATTTGACGACGTGGAGGTTGAACGCCAGATATTAGCTCGGAAAGGCATTCCGAACAAGGTTATTCCTAACCTGATACAGGCTAGGAAAGGAGTAACATCTAAACATTACCATCGCATTTGGAAAAAGTATGTATCTTGGTGTGAATCCAAGAAATTTCCTACGGTGGAGTTTTAACTGGGACGGTTTCTCCTCTTCCTGCAAGCAGGTGTGGATATGGGCCTGAGGTTGGGATCCGTAAAGGTCCAGATTTCGGCCTTATCCATTTTCTTCAAGAAACAGCTGGCTTCCCTCCCTGAGGTTCACACTTTTTTGAAAGGGTTTCTGCACATCCAGTCTCCCTTTATGCCGCCTACGGCACCCTGGGATCTTAACGTGGTGTTACAGTTCCTCTAATCGAAATGGTTCGAGCCTCTACAGGAGGTTGAAGTCAAGTTTCTCACTTGGAAGGCTGTCTCTTTGTTGGCCTTGGCTTCTGCTCGATGTGTGTCGGAGTTGGGGGCTTTGTCTTGTAAAAGCCCCTATTTGATCTTCCATGAAGATAGAGCTGAGCTCCGGACACGTCAGCAGTTCCTTCCAAAGGTTGTGTCGGCTTTTCATATCAACCAACCTATTGTGGTGCCAGTTGCTACTGACTCCTCAATTCCGTCAAAGTCCTTGGATGTTGTAAGGGCTCTGAAAATCTATGTGAAGAGGACTGCTCATCACAGAAAATCGGACTCTCTGTTTGTCCTGTATGATCCCAAGAAAATTGGGTGTCCTGCTTCTAAGCAGATGATTTCTCGCTGGATCAGGTTCACTATCCAGCATGCGTATTCTATGGCAGGACTGCCGTGTCCAAAATCTGTTAAGGCCCACTCTACTCGTAAAGTGGGTTCTTCCTGGGCCGGCTGCCCGGGGTGTCTCGGCTTTACAGCTTTGCCGAGCGGCTACTTGGTCAGGGTCGAACACATTTGCTAGGTTCTACAGGTTCAATACTTTGGCCTCGGAGGACCTGATGTTTGGTCAGTCGGTTCTGCAGGAGCCTCCGTGCTCTCCCTCCCGTTTTGGGAGCTTTGGTACATCCCCATGGTACTAATGTGGACCCCAGCATCCTCTAGGACATAAAAGGAAATAGGATTTTAATTACCTACCGTCAAATCCTTTTCTCGTAGTCCGTAGAGGATGCTGGGCGCCCGCCCAGCGCTTCGTGATCCTGCAGTGGTTACTTAGTTCAGTACTGCTTAGTTATAGGTTAAGTACTGTTTTGTTACTTGGATAAGTAATATTGTTCAGCTGTTGCTGATGTTTCAAGTTAGTTAGCTTGGTTTTTTGTTATGTGTGAGCTGGTGTGAATCTCGTCACTATCTGTGTAATTGCTTCTCTCGAAGTTGTCCGTCTCCTTGGGCACAGTTTCTAGACTGAGTCTGGTAGGAGGGGCATAGAGGGAGGAGCCAGCCCACACTGTTAAACTCTTAAAGTGCCAGTGGCTCCTAGTGAACCCGTCTATACCCCATGGTACTAATGTGTACTCCAGCATCCTCTACGGACTATGAGAAAATAAGATTTTACTTACCGGTAAATCTATTTCTCGTAGTCCGTAGTGGATGCTGGGGACTCCGTAAGGACCATGGGGAATAGATGGGCTCTGCAGGAGACATGGGCACTTTAAGAAAGAATTTAGATTCTGGTGTGCTCTGGCTCCTCCCTCTATGTCCCTCCTCCAGACCTCCGTTAGAGAAACGGTGCCCGGAAGAGCTGACAGTACAAGGAAAGGATTTTGGTAATCCAGGGCAAGATTCATACCAGCCACACCAATCACATCGTATAACTTGAGATAAACATACCCAGTCAACAGTATGAACAACAACAGAGCAACAGGTCAACCCTGATGCAACCATAACATAACCCTTATTTAAGCAATAACTATATACAAGCATTGCAGAAGAAGTCCGCACTTGGGACGGGCGCCCAGCATCCACTACGGACTACGAGAAATAGATTTACCGGTAAGTAAAATCTTATTTTCTCTAACGTCCTAGTGGATGCTGGGGACTCCGTAAGGACCATGGGGATTATACCAAAGCTCCCAAATGGGCGGGAGAGTGCGGATGACTCTGCAGCACCGATTGAGCAAACACAAGGTCCTCCTCGGCCAGGGTATCAAACTTGTAGAACTTTGCAAAAGTGTTTGAACCTGACCAAGTAGCCGCTCGGCAAAGTTGTAATGCCGAGACCCCTCGGGCAGCCGCCCAAGAAGAGCCCACCTTCCTAGTGGAATGGGCCTTAACTGATTTTGGCAGCGCCAATCCAGCCGCCGAATGAGCCTGCTGAATCGTGTTACAGATCCAGTGAGCAATAGTCTGCTTTGAAGCAGGAGCACCAAGCTTGTTGGAAGCATACAGGATAAACAAAGACTCTGTTTTCCTGACCCTAGCCGTTCTGGCTACATAAACTTTCAAAGCCCTGACTACATCAAGCAACTCGGAATCCTCCAAGTCCGTAGTAGCCACAGGCACCACAATAGGTTGGTTTATATGAAAGGATGAAACCACTTTCTGCAGAAATTGTGGACGGGTCCGCAATTCTGCTCTATCCACATGGAAAACCAGATAGGGGCTTTTATGTGACAAAGCCGCCAACTCTGACACCCGCCTAGCCGAAGCCAAGGCTAATAGCATGACCACCTTCCACGTGAGATATTTCAACTCCACCGTTTTGAGTGGTTCAAACCAGTGGGATTTCAGGAAACTCAACACCACGTTAAGATCCCAAGGTGCCACTGGAGGCACAAAAGGGGGCTGAATATGCAGCACTCCCTTTACAAACGTCTGAAATTCAGGTAGAGAAGTCAACTCCTTTTGAAAGAAAATGGATAGGGCCGAAATCTGGACCTTAATGGACCCCAATTTTAGGCCCAAATTCACTCCTGACTGTAGGAAGTGAAGGAAACGGCCCAGCTGGAATTCCTCCGTAGGGGCATTCCTGGCCTCACACAAAGCAACATATTTTCGCCATATACGGTGATAATGTTGAGCTGTCACGTCCTTCCTAGCCTTTATCAGCGTAGGAATGACCTCCTCCGGAATGCCTTTCTCCGCTAGGATCCGGCGCTCAACTGCCATGCCGTCAAACGCAGCCGCGGTAAGTCTTGGAACAGACAGGGCCCCTGTTACAAGTCCTGTCTTAGAGGAAGAGGCCACGGGTCCTCTGTGAGCATTTGTTGCAGATCTGGATACCAAGTCCTTCGTGACCAATCTGGAACAATGAGTATCGTTCTCACTCCTCTTTTTCTTCTTATTCTCAGCACCTTGGGTATGAGAGGAAGAGGAGGAAATACATAGACCGACTGGAACACCCACGGTGTCACCAGGGCGTCTACAGCTATCGCCTGAGGGTCTCTTGACCTGGCGCAATACCTCTGTAGTTTTTTGTTGAGGTGGGATGCCATCATGTCCACCTGTGGCAGTACCCACCGACTTGCAGTCTGTGCGAAGACTTCCTGATGAAGTCCCCACTCTCCCGGGTGGATGTCGTGTCTGCTGAGGAAGTCTGCTTCCCAGTTGTCCACTCCCGGGATGAACACTGCTGACAGTGCGCTTACGTGATTTTCCGCCCAGCGAAGAATTCTGGTGGCTTCCGCCATCGCTACCCTGTTCCTTGTGCCGCCTTGTCGGTTTACATGAGCCACTGCGGTGATGGTGTCTGACTGAATCAGAACCGGTTGGTCGCAAAGCAGGGTCTCCGCTTGACGTAGGGCGTTGTATACGGCCCTTAGTTCCAGGATGTTGATGTGAAGGCAAGTCTCCTGACTTGACCACAGACCTTGGAAATTTCTTCCCTGTGTGACTGCTCCCCACCCTCGGAGGCTTGCATCCGTGGTCACCAGGACCCAGTCCTGAATGCCGAATCTGCGGCCCTCGAGAAGGTGAGCACTCTGCAGCCACCACAGGAGAGACACCCCGGCCCTGGGGGATAGGGTGATTAACCGATGCATCTGAAGATGTGATCCGGACCATTTGTCCAGTAAGTCCCATTGAAAGGTCCTCGCATGGAACCTGCCGAAGGGAATGGCCTCGTATGATGCCACCATCCTTCCCAGGACTCGAGTGCAGTGATGCACTGACACCTGTTTTGGTTTTAATAGGTTCCTGACCAGTGTCATGAGCTCCTGAGCTCTCTCTATCGGGAGATAAACCCTTTTCTGGTCTGTGTCTAGAATCATGCCTAGGAAAGGCAGACGAGCCGTAGGAACCAACTGCGACTTTGGAATATTTAGAATCCAGCCGTGTTGCCGTTACACTTCCAGAGAAAGTGCTACGCTGATCAGCAACTGCTCTCTTGATCCCGCTTTTATGAGGAGATCGTCCAAGTACGGGATAATTGTGATTCCCTGCTTGCGCAGGAGTACCATCATTTCCGCCATTACCTTGGTAAATATTCTCGGTGCCGTGGAGAGACCAAACGGCAACGTCTGAAATTGGTAATGACAATCCTGTACCACAAATCTGAGGTACGCCTGATGAGGTGGATAAATGGGGACATGAAGGTATGCATCCTCTATGTCCAGAGACACCATAAAATCCCCCCCTTCCAGGCTTGCGACGACCACTCTCAGCGATTCCATCTTGAACTTGAACCCTTTCAGGTATACGTTCAGGGATTTTAAATTCAATAGCCGGGCCTTCGGTGAGGGGGCATCTCCTCGAAGTCCAGCTTGTATCCCTGAGACACAATATCTATTGCCCAGGGATCCAACAGGGAGTGAACCCACTTGTGGCTGAAATTTCGAAGACGTGCCCCCACCGGGCCTAGCTCCGCCTGTGGAGCCTCAGCGACATGCGGTGGATTTTGTAGAGGCCAGGGAGGACTTCTGTTCCTGGGAACTAGCTGTGTTGTGCAGCTTTTTTCCCCTGCCCCTGCCTCTGGCAAGAAAGGACGCACCTCGGACTTTCTTGTTTCTTTGTGATCGAAAGGACTGCATTTGATAATGTCGTGCTTTCCTAGGCTGTGCTGGAATATAAGGCAAAAGATCAGAATTACCAGCTATAGCTGTGGAGACCAGGTCCGAGATCCCTTCTCCACACAATCCTCAGCCTTGTAAGGTAAACCTTCCATATGCCTCTTAAGTCGGCATCACCTGTCCATTGCATGTTCCACAGGACACGTCAAGCAGAAATCGACATAGCGTTGACTCTAGAACCCAGTAGACTAATGTCTCTTTGGGCATGTTTTATATATACAGGTTGAGTATCCCTTATCCAAAATGCTTGGGACCAGAGGTATTTTGGATATCGGATTTTTCCGTATTTTGGAATAAATGCATACCATAATGAGATATCATGGTGATGGGACCTAAATCTAAGCACAGAATGCATTTATGTTTCATATACACCTTATACACACAGCCTGAAGGCAATTTTAGCCAATATTTTTTATAACTTTGTGCATTAAACAAAGTGTGTGTACATTCACACAATTCATTTATGTTTCATATACACCTTATACACACAGCCTGAAGGTCATTTAATACAATATTTTTAATAACTTTGTGTATTAAACAAAGTTTGTGTACATTGAGCCATCAAAAAATAAAGGTTTCACTATTTTACTCTCACTCAAAAAAGTCCGTATTTCGGAATATTCCGTATTTCGGAATATTTGGATATGGGATACTCAACCTGTATATATATATATATATATATATCTATCTATCTATCTATCTATCTATCTAAGACAGCATCTTTTATATATATATCTATATATATACATATATATATATACATACTAGGGTCTCAATCTCTGCTGATAAGGTATCTGTCCACGCTGCTACAGCGCTATAACCCCATGCCGACACAATCGCCGGTCTGAGTAGTGTACCAAAGTACTTTTACTGCATGCTATCTGCAGGATCCCTGAGGATAGCTGTTAAGTCAGCGCTACCTTTTGGGTAAACGTGACAAAGCTTTGTCCACCCTAGGGGAAGATTCCCATCGTATCCTGGCCCTAGTAGGGAAAGGATACTCCCTGAAAATTCTTTGTGGGAAGCTGCAGCTTCTTGTCTGGAGATTCCCCCTCTTTTTCATCATGAGAGGAGGGAAATTTACCTCAGCTTTCTTCCCCTTAAACATGTGTACCCTCGTGTCAGGGACAGATGAGTCATCAGTGATATGCAAATCATCTTTTATTACAATAATCATATATTGAATACTTTTCTGCCATTTTGGCTGTAACTTTGCATTATCGTAGTCGACACTGGAGTCAGACTCCGTGTCGATATCAGTGTCTATTATTTTGGATAGTGAGCATTGAGAGACTCTGAAGGTCTCTGCGACATAGGGACAGACATGGGTAGATTCCCTGTCTGTTCTCTAATCTTTTGTGCAATAAATTCACCTTAGCACTTAATTACACATATCCAAACAGGTGTCGGCGTTGTCGACGGAGACACCACACACACACACACTTGCTCCATCACCTCCTTAGGAGAGCCTTTTACCTCAGACATGTCGACACAAGCGTACCGACACACCACACACACAGGGGATGCTCTATTTGAAGACAGTTCCCCCACAAGGCCCTTTGGAGAGACAGAGAGAGAGTATGCCAGCACACACCCCAGCGCTATATGACCCAGGAAAAAACACAGCAATTTAATGTTAACCCAGTAGCTGCTGTTTATATAGATTTTTGCGCCTAATTATGTGCCCCCCCTCTCTTTTTACCCTCTTCTACCATGTATCTGCAGGGGAGAGGCTGTGGAGCTTCCTCTCAGCGGAGCTGTGGAGAAAAAATGGCGCAGGTGAGTGCTGAGGAAGAAGCCCCGCCCCCTCGACGGCGGGCTTCTGTCCCGCTTAAATATACATTTTCTTGGCGGGGGCTCATACATATATACAGTGCCCAACTGTATATATGTGTACTTTTGCCAAACGAGGTCCATATGCTGCCCAGGGCGCCCCGCCCTGCACCCTTACAGTGACCGGAGTATGTGAGGTGTGTGGAGCAATGGCGCACAGCTGCAGTGCTGTGCGCTACCTCAGTGAAGATCACGAAGTCTTCTGCCGCCTGTGAAGTCTTCTTGCTTCTCATACTCACCCGGCTTCTGTCTTCCGGCTCTGCGAGGGGGACGGCGGCGCGGCTCTGGGATCGGACGGCGAGATCCTGTGTACAATCCCTCTGGAGCTAATGGTGTCCAGTAGCCTAAGAAGCAGGACCTATCTTCAGAGAGTAGGGCTGCTTCTCTCCCCTCAGTCCCACGCTGCAGGGAGTCTGTTGCCAGCAGAGCCCCCTGAAAATAAAAAACCTAACAAAATACTTTCTTACAGCAAACTCAGGAGAGCTCACTAAACAGCACCCAGCTCGTCCGGGCACAGATTCAAACTGAGGTCTGGAGGAGGGACATAGAGGGAGGAGCCAGAGCACACCAGAACCTAAATTCTTTCTTAAAGTGCCCATGTCTCCTGCGGAGCCCGTCTATTCCCCATGGTCCTTATGGAGTCCCCAGCATCCACTAGGACGTTAGAGAAAAGGATTTACCCGGAAGGTAATTAAAATCCTACTATTATCCTTTATTTATATGGCACAAGGGTTCCGCAGCGCCCAATTACAGAGTACATAAACAAATAATCAAAACAGGAAAACAGCAACTTACAGTTGATGACAGTATAGGACAAGTACAGGGTATATAGACATAGCTACATCAGCAGATGACACTGGAATAAGGGGTACATTTACTAAGCAGTGATAAGAGCGGAGAAGTGAGCCAGTGGAGAAATTTCCCCATCAAGCAATCAGCAGCTCTGTATCATTTTATAGTATGCAAATTATAGATGTTACTTCAGTGCTGATTGGTTGCCATGGGCAACTTCTCCACTGGCTCACTTCTCCGCTCTTATCACTGCTTAGTAAATGTACCCCTTAGTATCAGGTGGCAGAAGACTGCTGGAGTTGGTGCAGTTTTAGATTATTAAAGTAAGAGAAGGATAAGCGCGTGAGTGAAGAGGGCCCTGCTCGTGAGAGCTTACATTCTGTAAGAGAGAGACAGGTAGTGTGTGTGTATGAGAGAGAGGGAGCGAGATGCTGTATGTGAAAGAGAGACAGTCTGTGTGTGTGAGAGACGGGCAGTGTGTGTGTATGAGAGAGGGGGAGAGATGCTGTGTGTGTGTGTGTGTGTGTGTGTGTGTGTGTGAGAGAGAGAGACAAGGCAGTGTGTGAGAGAGGGGGAGAGATGCTGTGTGTGAGAGAGAGAGACAGGCAGTGTGTGAGAGAGGGGGAGAGATGCTGTGTGTGAGAGACAGGCAGTGTGTGAGAGAGGGGGAGAGATGCTGTGTGTGTGTGAGAGAGAGACAGGCAGTGTGTGTGTGAGAGGGGGAGAGATGCTGTGTGTGTGTGTGTGTGTGTGTGTGTGTGTGAGAGA